>NC_045543.1:20461592-20659092 GCF_009769535.1 Thamnophis elegans | reverse complement strand
ATTTATCTAAGGCATTGGTTTTAAAGTGTTCCATGTATAGGTTTGCGATGACGGATGAGAGGGGTGATGCCATAGGTGCTCCTTCTGTTTGTATCTTTGTCCATTGTGGATGAAGTATGTGTTGGTTAGACAGTGGTTGGTCAAATCTAGGATGTGCTTGGCGGGGGGGGGGTTGTATTTGTTTTGGATAGCTGTCAAGACTTCTTTAATAGGCACTTGGGTGAAGAGGGATATGACATTGAAGCTCACGAGTAGGTCGCTGGGTTGTAGGTTTTGTTTCTCTATTGTTTCTATGAAATGGATTGAGTTTTGTACATGTGAGGTGATGGATTCTGTGTAGGGCTGAAGTTGTTTGGCAAGAAATTTGGCAAGATTCTGTAGAGGTGAGCCTATGGAGCTGACTATGGGTCTGAGTGGTGTTCCTTCTTTGTGTATCTTGGGGAGGCCATAGAGCTTGGGGCATCTGGATGATTTTTCTCTGGGGATGATTCTTTGCTGGATCTCTTCACTGATCGGAGAGGCTTTTATTTTGGATTTGGTGTTTTTTTCCAGGTAGGTGGTGGGGTCTGTGTTTAGAGGTTTGTAAGCGGGGTCTTGGAGTAGGTTGGATAGTTTGGCTTGGTAGTCAGATTGTTCATCACCACAGTGGCATTACCTTTGTCTGCTGGGAGAATGATTATGTTGTTGTCTTTCCTCACGTTGGTGACTGCTTTTTATTCTTCTTTATGTAAGTTACTTCTGGGTGGATTGCTGGAGCAAAGGACGTTGGTGACTTCAAGTCTGATTTTATTGGCTTCATCTGGGCAACTCCGCACGAAGCCAAAGGCACCAGCCTGAAGATGACGAGTGTGACCTCGTTGAAACACACAGACACACACAGACAAACACACACAGACAAACACACACAAACACACACACAAACACAGACAAACACACACACACACACACATGTTTCGGTGAGGTCTCACTCGCCATCCTCAGGCTGGTGTTTTTGGCTTAAAGCGTCGTTTTTATAGAAAGACCGCATCTCCGACCACGCTTTAAGCCAAAAACACCAGCCTGCGGATGGCGAGTGAGACCTCGCCAAAACGTTGCCAAAACAATCTCAATCTTACATGGGAAAAGACCCAAATACAACAAGACCAGCATACCTACACCTGTGAAAATCTACGAAAACATAATATTCGGTTGAATGTATGTATGTATGTATGTATGTATGTATGTATGTATGTATGTATATATATATGTATATATACTTACATACATACACACACACACACACACACACACACACACACACATATATATGCAGGAAGTCAGTTAAAATTAAAACTTTGTGCAAACACCAAGAACAATAGTACACTTATAAAACCGTATCAAGGATCAATAACACTCCTGTACAGCATTGCGCATATGTGTACACCTGCAAACACACATCCATTATAAAAGCAAAGAGGAAAAGCTGTATTTTCATGTTGTTTCTGAGTCTGCAATCAAATGAAGAAAATACAGTCACAAAGTAGGTCACCTATTAGTCTAGCAAACAAACGGACTGCCTTGATTTAGTATCCGAACTTAATTTGCAAGTCAACGGGATAGAAGGAGATTCTAAATGATATACAAAGTTACACTGGATTGAGCCACAATCAAGGAAGGAATACACTATTCTTCTGCATGTAATTTTTTATTCGGTTGAAATGTAACACCAAAAGCTTAATCATTCACATGAAATGAGAATATTTGAAGAAGAATATACTTGTGGATTCGGACATAGCATATTAAATTATGAGCTGCAAAATGGTAACATCATTGGTTTGTCCTGGAACACAGCTAAAACTGAAGGTGTTGATCAGCTGGGAAATGAAAACCAACAAACCGGTTAGGTGAATGAGTAATCGCTAGCTACCTACACATTTTCAACTATAATTATTTTATTTTATATTTGCTCTATGGCTACGTCAAACCATGGACTGAAGTGGCAGCTGGAGTTGACTGTCATCTAAAAATAGAGTTTCTAGGATCTTACAACAGCCACAAACAGTTACAAAGGATCTTTCTGGAATGTTCTAACCATTTCCAGTCTTTGCAATCCCACTCAGTGTATATTTATACCTAGGACCAATATGCTAAAGACCTTTAAATATTTCATCTTTATAATTACTGATAAACGGAATAAAAACATCCTGACTAATTCTAGGCATGTGTTTTATGTAACTTTCAGCCTTCAGTAAAATATGCTGCTCCTCAGAGACAGAAGACTACAACAATTAATTCTTCAGGGTACTGGATTCTCAGGAGAAGGCAAAATGTGCCTCAAGAAGCAAACTAATGTTTTGTTCCCCTTGGGAAACTAGTTCTTTTGTTCACATTCATTTCTTTAAATTAATCTGCCTGGCAGACCCCAAAAGTGCCCTGCAAAATTGGTTTAGAAAAGACAAATGAAAAAGATGGAATGCTTTTGAATTACTTTAAGGTAATACATTTTTTGATCAGCATATGTTATTTGCCCTTATTATCTACAGATGCCAAATTAAAAAAAGATTATATTCAGAACTGGAAGTTTAATCAATGTTCCCAATTAGTAGTAACAAAACATTGAGGATAGGGGCACAAATCACCAATTGACTGATATTAACTGTGAAAGCCTGTGTTGATAGGTATCTGCAACTTTTAGGACTATTTTAGTATGTGTGAAAGATAAGAGGTTCTTTTTCATCAATAATGCCTTTTTCGAAGCCTCAAGATGTATTCCCATCATGGGCATATTTGCTTGTACCATTCATGTTTATGTTTTGTGAAACATATTAGTAACAGCTATGAGAAATTCCATGATTTAGTGGAGAGAGTGCTAAAAAGTTAAGGTCACCTATACTGGGGCTGCTTGTCAGATCTCAATTCTACCAATCTGCAGTTGATGGGCAAATAGGAAGGAAGGAGCCAAACAAAAGGCCATGTTATCTGCGAAACAGTCTTCCCCTAAGGACAGCTACCTATATTAGCAGATAGAGTGGGCACATTGCTAGTCCCTTCCTTTAAACATTGCCATCTAATAGGAAGTACGAAGTGTACCTTTTCTGACAGCTCCTGCCCTATGCTATATTTTTCCCCATGAAGTTCGGCAGGACCCCACTCTCCCAGCCTTCCAAAAACACAGGACTTGGATTTTCCTCCAAGCACTGTGATACGGTAAGCAATTTAACGAGGGATGGCATGTAGAAACCTAACTTTGGTGCCAGGGTTTTAATGTTTATGTTTTAGTAAACATATGTGTTACATTGCCTTACTATTGATGTTTTAATTGTTGACTGGGAGCCACCCAGAATTTGATGTGTTAAGCCGCTGTACCAATGTTTTAAACGAGAAAACATAAATGGCTTATTTCCAAGGATTTTAAAGTGTGTTCTAATGAGTACTGGACAGATAGAAATCTAATAATATCAACTTCTTAAATCCAAAAATCTTATTTTTCATACTAATATTATGTAGAACTAAGGGCATACTGTATAAATATTTTCTCTCTCTCTCTTTCTCTTTGTAACTCAAAAGCATAATTATGGGTAGATAGATGTGTCAGCAGATGGAATGGCAAGCTGTTGCAAATGATACATTTATGTAACTTGTAGACAGTTTGTTACCAAATAAACATAAACATAATAATAATAACTCCGCCGTTGCCGGTCCCAAGCCCGGATGAGAAAGGAGGAGGGTTGGGGTCAGGTTGGCAACTGACCCCATAAAAAAAAAACGCCAACCCATACAATATGGTGAAAGAAACAAATAAAAATTTTAAACCGCATCGGTCGTTGCGCGGGTTAACAAGGGCCGCGGCGGATGTTGGGGTCCCTGGACATCCGTCGACAAGTGGGCTGCAAGTGGACCAGCCAACAAAACGACAAAAATATAGTGCAGATGAAAACCGTGCCATAATGGCCTGTTACTACAACTCAGAGCCAGAAAAAAGAGGTTATTTAAAGCGAATGTATGAATTATGGAAACAACAATATCCAGATTCAAATGTTAGTGAACAACAATTCAGTAGCACAAATGATCCATTGGAATTTGTGCAAAAATTATAATATTAAAACAGCAACAAACTGGTGGGAACATCAGCCTGAAAAAGTCACCGAAAATCAGATGGTCAAGATCTTGTGGGATTTTTGCATACAAACAGACAAAATACTGGCGCATAATACACCAGACATCACACTGGTTGAGAAAAATAAGGTCACAATCATAGACATCGCAATACCAGGTGATAGCAGGGTCGCTGAGAAGGAACATGAAAAAATCGCAAAATACCAGGACTTAAAAATTGAAATTCAACGACTATGGCACAAACCAGCAGTGGTAATTCCAGTGGTAATTGGCACACTGGGTGCTATTCCAAAAGCACTGGAATTACATTTAAAACAGTTAAAAATTGACAAAATCACCATCAGTCAAATGCAAAAAGCCGCACTGCTTGGATCTGCACACATATTACAAAAATACGTTACAACGTCCTAGGCCCCTGGGTGGGGCCCGACTAGTAACCAATGCCAAATCCGGTGAAACAACTGGCCGCTGTGATACAATTGTATAATAATGTAATAATAATAACCATCAGGTTGAGAAGGTTTTAGAGAATGAGAAAGTCAAGATCTTGTGGGACTTCAGAATCCAGACTGACAGGCACTTGGCCCACAACACACCTGACATAACAATAGTTGAAAATAAAAAAAGTATGGTTCATTGACACTGCAATACCTGGAGATGCACCAATTGAAAATAAACAGCAAGAAAAAAAATCACAAAGTATTGGGACTTGCAAATTGAAGTTGAGCGACTGTAGAAAAAGAAATTGTGTGTTGTCCCCATTGTAATTGGAGCAATACCCCTTGGAGCAATACCCAGAGGGCTACCTCACTATTTGGAAATTTTATCAGACTTGAACATTCTGATTCTACAAAAAACCACCCTACTTGGAACAGCTTATATCCTTCGACATTACCTTAACAGTTCCTAGGTCCTTGGTTAGGACTCGAGCTGTTGAGCTACCAACCAGCCCCAAAGGCTGTGACTCTCACCAAGATTAACCACACAATAATAATAATAAAAGTTAAGAATTAAATTCCACAGGTCATTTAGAAATCTTTAAAAAATATAAACTCTTCCCTTCGCAGTTAAAAACATTTCCTTTTTTCAAACACTACTCCAGGTCACTACATTCCACGTTAAGAGCTTATTATCTATAATTCACAGAAGGTCACATTACAAAAACAAAATTTTGTAAAGCTCGTGGGTCTATATATTCTTTTGTACGCACACTGGTGCAGCAAAGTATGAGTCTACAATTCATATGTTGGTTGGCATCGTGATTTTTCATTATATCCGAGTCAGCTCACCTTGCTCTTCCCTCTTGTATATAAATTCTTTAACAACATTTCATCATGTGTTATATCATCATTAATTATGAATAGCATTTATCCTTCAAACCAAAGTTGGAAATCAAAGCAAAGTGGATCTCCAACTTTGGATTTGGAGGGCAGCACTAAATATGGATTGGAACATCATATGCCAGGACTGCACCACAATGAAGAGAAACTGCTCATAACTCTTCCATCACCTTTTCACAGATAGTCCACAGAATCCTAAATGTATGTGCTTAAACCAGCAAGAGCAAAAACATTCATAAAACCTAGCAACTTCAGTACCAAAAATATAACCGTGAAGTACTGGGGGGGGGGGGAGCAGACACATCAATGGCCCATCTGATAGGAAGAAAAAATATATCGTCTTTCCTCAGCATAATCATCCAGAAATCAGTCCGATTTTGATCTTGGAAAATTCATCGCAGACTGCAATCCTATTCAGATTGACTTGGAAGTAAACCCTTCTGAACGTCCTGGATATTGCTTCCAAATAAGATAAAAATAAAATCTCCCCCAGGTCAACCTCAACAGCATGAAAGTAGTTCCGCAGTCTTGTTTTGAGATATTTTTCTGCTTCCTTCAGCCCTTTCCTCAAGGTCTCTCAGCTCAATCCTATCGTTAGCCCTTCTGAGATCAGAACTGCCACCTGCCTTACTTCCAAATAAGTGAGAACAAAATTGTGTTATAGAAACAAAGGAAAAGGTTATTTAGCAAATGCATCTCCATTCAGGCACAACATTGGCAGATTGGTTACCATCTGTTTGGGGATTTTTACATCATATTTTACCGTAATTTAAATTACTCTGTTTTGTATTTTTCTCTTTTTATTCATAGCTATTTTGAGCATGGGCATACAGAAAAAGATCAAATTCAATTGATCAAATTCAATTCATTATGGTTCTGAGACATTTTGGTAGCTGTAGCATTTACTCTTTGACATCATCTCTGCAATGCTGGAGATCCCTATACAAATGTTTTAATGTAATTCCATTACAATCCATTATGTATATTTTCTTACAGAAAACACAGAGGCTGTAAAAACATGGGAATGGGGAGTTTCATTCATGAAAGAGGTTTCATAGCACGTTCCTTATCCTTCTGGCTATACAAATCAAAATGAATCTAAAGATGTGAAATTCTATAGTGCAAACATTGTGCCCCTGTTCCTAGAACTAGCACTTTCGGTTTAATTTCTGAAAAAGGGGGAAATCATTTGTATACTTTACACAGCTAAACTGAACATTTGGAACAGTGATAGTACTGCCCTTAGAAATACATGCATTCTTGAAAAATCTATCAAAGTAATGACAGGTTTTTACCTTGTTCGGTGTTCCCAGACTTTTAATTACCTTAGCAGTCATGCAATTAATCTTTCCAGCAGAATCACAGCTGTTAGCTGATGATGGGAAAGCTGCAGTCAAGATCGGACAGGGGCAGGAGAATAGGTGGTCACAGAACTATCCAAAGGATTCAACATTAGGACTGCAACCCAAGTGTATGAGAATAAACCTTGAACAAGCCTTACACTATATTACTAAGTTTCAAGCCAGTCAATTTCTCGCAGCAAAGACCCTTGTGCTTGTCAGCACAAATTAATCACATCATACTTTTTTCAATATGCAATGCCTTTTCAGTATTAAACTTGAGCTTCAAAGTTACTTCTTTCATAAGGTGTATCAAATCATGCACCTTATATCACAAAGGACATTGCAAATAGTTTGCTTGCAAAATATATCCTGGCTGTTTTTTAACCCAGGAGACCAGAGTGATGCACAGCCTATTACAGTATGTCCAAAAATAACTAATTTGAAATCTAATATGACTTAAAGTCAGCTATTCTAGAGTTTATTTCTGAGATATGAGCCCTTAGGATGTGCCTTGAAACATTTTTTCTCTGTTACCTAAAAGCTCACTTAACTTCGAAACCATCTATCCTGTTTCCCAGATTTGATTTATGTAGAACAACTCACACTTTCTCTTTACTTCAATAAATTCTGCAGAAACATTATCAACATTCTTTACCGTATTAATTTAATGTACATAACAGTTACATGCAGTGACATCTATATTTTTGGGAAGAGAGGACATAGACAGCCATTCACATTTTTTCCAGAGAATAAAAGAACCACTTGGATTAACTACAATAATGCCAGCCTCCATATTAATAATAAGCCATGATTTTATGTAATGAGAGCAAGCTGCAGAAGGAGCATGGTTCATATACTTCTCCTCTACCTTCTTCTGCCACTCATAATTCAGTCTTAACAAATATATCTGGGTAAGTCCTGATTCTTGACAGAATGTAGAGTGAAATCTCTTGTAGCACCAAGCTCAGTGGTGGGTTCCTATCGGTTCGGCAACCCAAGCCTGCCACACCCCTGAACCACTTCTCTTGGCAGTGCCATAGGCATCGCTATATTGTTTTTGCCTTCTACGCATGCACAGAGCATTTTTTGTTGTATTGCGCAAGCGCGCGCACTGCCCGTCCTTGAGTGAACCGGCAGTAGCAGCTGCTGGAACCCACCCTTGACCGAACTGATACCTGCAAGGAAAGCCATGGAGGAGGCAGCAACAATTCCCACAAACTGCTTATTTAATCCTTTCATTTGCTGATTTTTAAGCATGTGCAAGTTTGAATGGTCTTTTCATTCCCAGGCACCTGATGCAGATTTAATAAACAAGTGACTAAATTCCTTTCTGTCCACCAAACCACTGAGGGAAGTGAATTAATTTCTCTCTTTCATAATTGTTTGATGAATCTCTAGTGCATTTCATAAACCATTTTACCAGAAAAGACAATCAAGTCAGTTTTATAATCTCCATATCAGTTTACCTTTCTTGACAGAAAACAACCGTGACTTGATTTTCTTTGCTTATATAAGTGGCATGTACCTTCCTCTAGCAACATCCTAGAAATAAAATCAGGTTCCACATGTCTGAAACATATTGGTAGTGCAAAAATGTCATTTCCCAAAAAAGAATAGAAAATAGCATCATAGGGGTAGAAATACCATGTATTCTGTGTGAGAGGCAATCAACACACATACCGTAATACCCATTCTGATCAGTCCTACTTCCTATACTGAATAGTGGTATCTAAATGCTTCAAGAAAATTACAAAAAAAAATTGCAACAGGAAAAACCTGACCCACTCCCTAAATACTTGTACGTTTCTGAAGAAAACAATACAGTATTTATTAAGCCTGTGTTCTCCGAATAACATCAATTAAAGAGTAACATCAAGTCTAGAAATCAACATTTAAGGTTTCATTCTTTGAATTAAACGTAACTCCCTTTCCTCCAGCTGAGATTCATTGTCACCAAGGCGTCAGCCAATAGCTGTGGTTTTGAGTGAACCATAACTTTGCTTTGACTATAATTAAATTTCCAGCTAACCTTTAACCATGACGAAGTCCTTTGGGAAATATGAAAGGACAAAAGAAACTATCATTTAACATCATGGTCTACTTTCAATCTCTTAATCATTATGAAGAAACAAAGAACTTTACTTTGGTAGTAATCTAGTATTAAAAAATATTTAAATAGAATGCAAGGGTTATATGTGCTTACAGTATTGTAAAACCCACATTCGTGTATCTTTAAATACCAGTTACTAAGTGGAAACAGTAGGGGATAACACATTACTGTTTGTCCTGGAAACATTGATGGATTACTATCAGAAGGAGGCTGCTAGATCCATCTTAGCCTATTCAAGGTACATATCACCGAAGAAGAGGCTCTATTGTCTTTCTATTCATTTTTATAGCAACCAACTTAGAGTCTTAAGATTAAATCAGAAGTGTCAAAAGTAAGATTGATACCCAACTATTTCTATGCCATAATAAGGATATGGCAGAGATTGGCCAAAGTATGTTCCTAAGCTATCTATTCGTTTTATTTGAACTGGGTATTAATAATGTCACAACTGTTACTTTTATTTATTATTTTCTCCCTTTATTTTTCTTTCCTACTAAAATTGTTAGTTTTCTGAGACCTTCCCCAATCTAGTGTTACTTATCTATGCATTTATTCTTCAGTACATTATCAGGGGAATTCAAGACATTGTAGTCCAATTTAAAAAAAGGAGTCAAATTAAGGAAAGCCATTTTATTACAAGGAATAACAATTTAATTAATACTTTGTATTAAATTATTTTCCAAAGCTTCCCCCCCCCTCGCTGTTTATTGTAAGTATCAATAATAATCAGGAAGGGAAAAAACCAGACAAATTCTTTTTAAACAGACGTTAGTCCATCTGTTCTTCCAACATGAACACATGCTTTGATGAAATTATTATCAATATAACCAACAGAAATTCATCTGTCAACAGCCCCTTTTCTATTTATCATAGCAATTCCTAACCACAACTGTAGCCATAGATCCCACAAACACTTATCAAGAAACAGCAGAGGCAACATGCATGCAGAAGCAAGTGTCTCTCCTTACAAAACTTCTTTGGGAATTAAGAAAAAAAGGTCTTCAGAAATACATTCATATGTTTGACTTGTATAGGGGAGGAGGGGTAAGATTGGTAAGAAAGTCTCATCTGCACAAATTGGTCACAATAGTCAGATTATTTATTTATTGTTTGTTTGTTTATTTGTTCGTTTGTTTGCTTGCTTTGCTGCTCATTTCAATGATGGAGTTACCCATACAATAAAAAGTGTAAAAAAGATCATAGAAAGCTAAAAACCAAGAGGATGGATGATCTTCTCTCTCTCTCTTTCTCTCGTCAACCATCCCCACAACCAGCACTCTCTTACCTGGAGACCATGATAGCTGGCAGAACCAAGTTTTCAGGTTCTACCAGAAGGCCACGAGTGTGGGGGCTGACTTCACCTTCAGCAGGAGAATATTTCAAAGAGTGGGGGGCCACAACAGACAAGGCTCTTCTCCTGGATTCCATCAGGCAAAATTCTTCTGCTGGAGAGAGTGGTGGGCTAGTCCCGTTGGGGTGAGACATCTGACAATTACAATTTTGCAGATAGCCTAAGTAGCATTATCAATCTGGGAAATAGGATTCTGTGAACTACAGGACTGGCCTGAAGAGAAGCTTAATAAAGATCTGAACAATTTCATGACATCTGGAATGTTAACTAACAACTAGAGAAAGAAATTAGAGCCAGAATTGAAAAGAACTTCCTTAACAGAAGTTACTGAACTGAAAGCTCAGTTCTTCAGACACCCGATCTCTCTACCTGAACTAGTACAATCTGTGCTCAAGAGGCGTAGAACAGTGATGGCGAACATTTTTTGGCTCACGTGCCAAAAGCGGGGGGAGCGCAGGGGGGTTGGCGTGGGTGTAGCGGTCTGGAGGCTTGCGAAAAACAGCCTCAAAAGAAGACCAAAGTCAGCTTGCCAGCGCGCACATGTGTGCTGGAACTAACAGGGCAACACCTTGCATGTCCTAACAAATGGCTCTATGTGCCACAGGTGGCACATGTGCCATAGGTTCGTCATCACGGGCTTAGAAGAATGCTGAACACTGTAAAAGTGTGAAAACTGAAAAGTCCATAAACTCTTCAGAGAAAAATTAAACCTAAGCAGGCTAAGGAGGGACGGAGGGAGGAAGAAGCCCAAACCTACGTGAATAAAGTAAACAGTGCAAGATTTGAAGTTACCTCTTGTTTAATATCTGTAGGTGTTTTACAAATGAATGTTATTGGTTATACTCTAAAAGGCCTAACTCAAAACAAACCCAAAATAGATTGAGAAAAATCACCAGAACAATAGCAAGAATACCTAAGAGCAAGAATGAATGTTTTAAATCAGCTGCTAAGTGAAACATATTTTGCATCCCTTGTGAAAAGGAAACTCGGGGAACAGTAAACCCACTTCAAAGAGACAAGGATTCCAAATCTAATTCCAAACCATCACTCGTTCAAGCTGATACCAAGGAAAAAAAACCTCCACCAAGAATAGTGAGTTTCTTCTTATGTAGGAGCTGAAGTAATTATGAATAAAGCTGAATATATTTGTCCCAGGATAATGTTGTAGGATCCAATCTGGGTCCGTCACTGGGACCAGAGGTTTAGTCTTTCAAGTTTTTGGACTCATGCTGGAGCTCCTCCTCAGGGAGCGTCTCTCTCACTCCAATGTAAGGATGGACTGCAGCTATAGTCCAAAAGCTCGGAAGACAAAACCTCGGGTCCCAGTGACCCACGCAAACTGGATCCTGCAACTGAAGTAATGATTATGAATCAGCTAATCAACTTGTGTCTCAGCATTCTAAAACAAAACATGGTCAGGCCAGGCTAGTATGAGGATGGGAACTCTCCAGGAACCCCAATGTGGCTAAATTGAGAAGACAAAAAGAAAATTGGGAGAAGGTAATGGCAACCCATCTGGGAGAGGAGTCGGATGGCATAAAAATGTAATAAATCAATAAAATAGCAATCACCATGAAGTTACCAGAAGGAGCTCAACTCACAGGTGATTTTACGTTTTTCATAAAGTTAGAGTTTTCCCAATCTCCAGATATAATGGATTACAATTCCCATCCAGCTACTCTGGCTACTGCAGTTTGCCTTGGACATGGCAGTAAACATTCTTTAGCATCAAGATAGCTAGCTCCTCTGAACATGGAATATCAGAAACATGAAATTCATAGCTGTGTTCACCCATAATGATTATTTTAAAAAAATCTAGTGAATGTAGTTGTTTATATTTTCTGACGGGTAGCTGCATTTGTTATTTAAATTTATAGCCTAAGATCTATTCAGTTACATCAGCCAAAATATTTCCAAACAAACAACAAGGCTTCAGATATTTCAAAACATGTCATTAGATAGGAGGTTAACTGAAATGGGGAAATTAAGAAAGTTAAGGCTATTATATTTCTGGGGTCCAGTATCCATACGCCACAAACAGTTTTGTCATCACTCAAAAAAGACTCTTCTCCCTCTTGGTCTTCATTTCAAAGAGAAAAAGGGAGAATGTGTTAGTCTTGGGTGGTGACTATACAAACTGGGAAAGAAAGCACAGGTGATCCCTACCTTCTTTTCTTTTTCCATAATACAACTATAAATTACCAGGGTCACTCATAGAAACAAAGGAATGGACCCACTGAAGTCAGTGCTTTCCTTTTCAACCACACACTGACACTGACTGTATTTCTGTTTGGAGTTTTTATGTTCTTACTACGAAGTATAACTATATTGCTAATCTTGCAACAAGACTAGAGAACTGTAGGTTTACTTGAATAAAAAAACATGCTATTTTTCTATATTTGGGTAGTAAACGTAGAGAAGGATCTACATTTAAAGACAGATTGGATATTTCTTATCCTCATATACTAATGCCATGGCTAAACCGTTTAAAAATAAGGGGTTCTTAACCTGGAAAAAAAGGGGGGGGGGAGAAATTGTGTTTTAAAACAAAGCTGCTGTGCGTGGGAGTGCAGCTGTAAAGCAAAGTACATTGTTACTCAAGCAGATAGGAAACCATACCTAATATCAAGTCAGGTTTGAAAATTGTTTTGACAGCCACTAGCACAGATCTATTTTATAGCACAGGTCTGATTTATAGGCAAAGACAAGAGCCACAAGCCAAGCCAAACCCACAGGCTGAAGTGCATTTTATCACTGTTTTAGCATATGTAACCTAAATGGTACTTGCCATCATATTATTCTGAAATAAAGTTCGGTTAGCAATAATGCAAATCCCACCATTTATTATATTACTTCCTTCAGTTTACCCAAAAACTATTCATTTGTATGCGGACCAAATCTTATTTGCAAGATATCTGTTTTGGATCATATGCCAACCTCTCCAACATTTGCCAAGATGAAAACAAAAGAAAGGCAATTATGTAATCAGACTATATCTGGTTCCAAGGAAACAGACAATTGTGCAAGGTATTTTGAAGTGGTCTATTGAAAAGTGATGCCACATAATAACTCCTATTCAATCTTTGCTTATGTAACATTTATGACAAGGCTATGTTTTGCTCTTTACAGACCTTCATTTCCTTGGCATACATCAACAATTGGCAAAGCTACAACACTGTACTGTTAAAAAGTAAGGTCTTTTAAAATTCATGCTAGATTTCTGATGCCCTCGGGGACTTGTCCATATAGCTTATTTGGCAGCAATGCAAAAAGTGCAATAGTTTGTTGTTCAATTAGAAATCTTTAGAAATGGACGATAAGTTTATACTAATTATAAGAAGATAGTCATGTTGACCCATGTTGGCAAAAAATCAGGATTCCAAAATAAAACTAATTTTATTAAAAGGCATATGCTTTCGTAAAGTATTATTTGCATTGCATTAAGTGCACTGCAGCTCACAAAAGTGTATGCTTTTAATAACATTTCTTAGTCAGAAAAGCTGCTACCAGATTCCTGACAGTTTAAACCAAAGCGTCCAATCACAGAACCTCATATAATTTATAGGGAACATGGTACTGCTTCCAAAGTTGAACCATTGTTTTTCCTACACAGATAATTTCTAAGTATCATCATCATTCATACACCCAATTCCTAATTCATAAGTGCCAAACCTGAGCCTTTGTGGTAACCCTTGTGACATGTTTGTCTTTTAAGGACTCAATCTTTTATTACTATCCAATTTAACTCAGTCACAAACTCACCATTTTTATAAGTATTATAATACTAAGGAATGTATGACAGAGAATGGCATTGTAATAGTATGACAGATTCAAGCATATACATGCACCAGCATAAATCAGATTTGTATTATCTTTGGCAAGTGTCCTATTACTATGGTGATTAAATGCATGTTTGCATTTAAATATATGGACACACTTTTCCAGAATTACTTGAGGACAGTGTCCATACTTTATGTCTGGATCAACCATCTCATTGGTGACTCTCTCTCTCTGGAAGGGCCATCATCTCACCTCATCTCACAGGATTGCTGTGGGAACCAAATAAGTAGCAATAGCACTTAGACTTATATACCCCTTTACAGCTCTCTTTAAGCGGTTTACACAGTCAGTTCAGTGTCCCCGACAATCTGGGTCCTCATCTTAAGTACATTACCTTAACTTCCCAGGGAAAAAGTAGAGTAAAAATATTATAAATTATATATAATGCCATGTTTTCTGCCATGTGCTCTAGCCTCGCACAAGAATTAATATTACCAGTTTATTAAAATGCTTAGAACTATAACCTCAATACATATGCACACACACCTTTTTAAGTAGCTCCCAAAGATTGCTATCTTGGCCAAAGGTATTACTTCATCCATGAAGAACAATAATAACGGAAGATAAGCAATAGCGCAAAGAAGGCAGTGCCAAGCATTTCGGGTTTGTTTGGTGTTGTTTTTTTGTAAGAAAACCAACGGTGCATTCAAGAGCACCTGGCAAGAGTCATCAAATGCCAATCCGGATTAAGAATCCGGGATCTTTCTGCCTGTATAAACTTCAGGAACCGTTTCGTTTACCAAACGCACCACCATCCCACGCTCCATGCCAACTCTGAAAATCCTTCACCGGGAAAGTTTAACGGGCAATTCGCGGAAGATGCCCGAATCCCCTGCGGGGAAGGGAAGGGAGGCTGTGGAAAGGGGAAAGAGGTCACCGCACAGCAAACACCCCCTTTTAACCTGCCGCCTGAAGCTTCTAAAACTAAAGTTTAAAACAAAGCAAAAACCTTGAGCCACAGAGCCGTTTCCTAGCTCAGCACCCCGCGCTGACATTTCATCCCGGATGCACATGGAAAGAGAAAGAAAGAAAGGTGACTTGCTGGGCGAGCCATTAACAACTCAAAAAGAGAGAGGGGGAGAAAAGGCTTGGCGCTTCGCTTCTGGAGAGATCTGCCACGACGCCACTTTATAAAGCAGGAGCAAACAAATCAGAAAGTCCACCAAGCCGGTGTGTGGTTGTGTGTGTGCGTGTGTGTGCAGGAGGAGGTGCAAGGGGGAAAACGGCCACCGAAGAAGCCATGCCACCAAAAGGGCTTTCGCTAACAAGGTCTCGGGCAACAGCAGCAGCAGAGCCTTTTTGGGAGGGCCGCCAGGAATAAATCAACTCTTCGCTCCTTTGCTTCTTCCAAAGCGGCGCTTCGGACGCTCTCCCGGGCAGGACTTACCAGTAAAGCAAGTGCTTCGCCTCCCCGCGAGGATCTCCCTCTTAGGAAAGGAGCGCGGAGAAGGGGGCTGCTGCACGGAGGACAGGGAGACGCAGCCGAGGCCCTGCGGAGCCCTCCGCGGCCGGAGATCACCGCCCCTGTCCAGCGTCGCCCCGCCGGGAGCCGACGGATACTCAGTCGCCCTTGCTTTTCTACCTAACCGCCCGCCCGGTGGAGCTCGGAGAAAGGCAAACCCTGGGTTCGCACACCGCATTCCCACCCCCCTACCCGCCGCCTCCCTTCCTTCCACCCCTTCCCCGCCTCCTTTTGTCAGCGCTCCCCGCCAGGGTCTTACATCAGCTGTCGCCGGACGGTGCCGGGTAGGAGAGAGAATGAGGAGAAAGCCCCGGCGCCGTTGCCGTTTAAACGCTCATTGGCACAAGATGCTTTGGGGAGGGCGCCTCTCCCCCCGCCCCCCACCTCCTCCTTCGCCCAGTTCCAGACCACGGCGAGCGGCTTTTCTATTGGCAGCCGCCCGCGTGAGTCGCTACTCCTGGTTCGCGGGGTTTAAGACAGCTCCGAAAGGCGGCGCGTTTCTAAGCGGGCGAGCGCGCCCCACGCGTGCGCCGTGGAGCGCGCGGGCGAGCGCGCCGCCGGTCACCCGCCAGGCCCGCCGGAGCTGTCTGTTGGTTTCGGGAGCGCGCGCGCGCGATCCGGGAAGGCGGCGGCGGCGGCAGAGGTGGGCTTTCCTCACGGGCACCTCAAAGACGGCGGAGGAAGGGGGGGTAGGGTCCAAGCGACGGGCAATGGGGGCGAGGTTGCCGTATCGGTGCCCTGTGAACAAGGCATCGGGAGGATAGCGGCGGGAAGGGAGAGGGGCTTCATGAAGGTATTGTCTCCGATGCCGAGCAGTGATTGAAGCTGGCCAGCAGGTGCCTCGTTCTGGCTCACAAATGGTGCCGGAGCAGGTGCAGGACGGCCGAAAAGCCAGGCAGACTCCGAAACCAGACCCCTCACGAGATGGAAACAGGCAGATCTGCTTAAAAAGGTCGTTCTGAGCTCCATGGGAATTGCCCCAATGAAAGTGTAGATCAGGACACGGACAATAAAGCAAGACTAGGCCAAATTCTTGTCCGGTGCAAAATACAGAAACACCCAAGAGGATTTAAAAGCAGCCAACGTCTATATTAAGCTATGGCCCTCATGAAACATGGGGAGGAAACCGTGAACTCTGCAGCTTATTTCCTGGATCTCCTGCTGTTTCTCTATTCTGTCTCATAACATGAAACCCCTGCATGAGCTGAAGGATTCAGAGAGAGAAAGCAAAGCTTCAATTATATGGGCTTTTAAGAATTAGAATGCAAATGATCTTGAAAACGGAAGGACAAACATTGACCAAAAAAAAAAAAAATTGCCCAAAAGCAAAAGGATATCAAAGAGGTTTGCCTGCTTACTATTTAGATTGATTGCCTTTTCTAATCATGCTCTCATAACAGCTTGTGTGGTTTCCAAACATAATGTGAAATCAATTATACTACCCTAAATTTATAAAAGCAGTTTAAAACAGTCAAATTAGAATGAAAAATGTACTAGACTTTGAATAAGCTATAAATCAAAGGGAAGCAAGACTGGGCAATATTATTCCATATGGTCTAGTTTTAATTTATTAATTAAACATTGAATAAACATAATTATACAATGACTCATAAGATTAGTACCAATTGTAATAGGCACTTTGAGTCCAAAACAACTGGAGTACCCGTTGAACACATTGCTGTCCATCAACTGCAAAAGGCAACTTTACTTCAAACCTTTGAAAAAAACTAGGTAGATAAAAGTGTTAAATCCAACCTAAACTTCCTGACTGTGCAATGAATCATAATAATGAAGTAGAAAAGTGTAACACAATTTCAATATGTGAATATTCTCACATTTTTAATAATAACTTTTGCATACCTATTACACCTGTTTAATTATTTTTTTCAATCTTTTCTGTTTGCATTTCTCTTCTTTCAATATTCTTTTTTCATCTTCCCTCTTTTTTCCTTTTAATTTACCTTGTAGGTACAGTATATCGATCTACCATATGTAGTGTGGAATATGACAGAGTACTATATATTCTTTCAATGTATATCCGCTTTTACTCAACAGTAATATTTTTTTAATGTTACACAGTTTGCCTCTAGTTTTAGATATTAATGTATAAAGCCTCTTAAAACATAATGCCAAAAAGAAATTTTAATTGTAACATTTTCTAAAGGTCAGTTAAAATAATTCAGTTAAAGGATGTAACAAGTGAATAAATGTCATTCCCCCCATGATCAAAAGAAGAAATAATTTTACTTTTGGGATATATGCTTTTCCTCAGCACCACTTCTTTCCCATGTGTATCCACACTAACCAGGAGAAGACCTCTGTTAAATATTTTAGTTTACTAAGGAGTTTGTGACATATGAAGATAGAGGACCTCAGATGAGCACAAGGTGGAAAACACCTTGGCAGATTGAGCCAAGAGACACTGCCAAGGGAATGGTGGGATAAAGACAGCATAGCTCTCAACTGGATAGTGGGTGGGGCAAGAGGCTCTGAAGAGACCCTTCCTAGATTCTCATGATATAAAGAGAAATGGGAGGGGGAAGATTATACTTTCAGACCTGCAACATTGATAGCTATGGTAATAGCACTTATATATACTGTTTCACAGTGCTTTAAAGCCCTCTTTAAGCAGTTTATAGAGTCAGCATATTGCCCCCAACAATCTGGATCCTCCTTTTACCAACCTTACAAGGACAGAAGGTTGAATCAATCTTGAGCCTATCAGGATCAAATTGCTGATAGTCAGCAAAAATAACCTGCAATACTGCATTCTAACCACCGTGCCGCCATGGCTCTTGATGTCAGCCTAGCTAGGTAAACCAGATAGGAATCGAAATCAGATGAGCAAATTCTAATTTATTGTAAAGCTACATCGGTAGAATTTTGCAAACTTAGCCCAACACCTTGGGGCTTTATTGCCCAGAATGCCATTCCTGGCATTATTCATTAGCCTTGATTAACATTGATGTAGTGTCTCTACATTGGAGATACTTGCCTTATTGCAGAATCACCAAGGTCACTTAGATTCAAGGTAGCCCAAAATAAAAGAAACTGGTTTCCTATCCAAATATCTTGGCTCATGTTCCTTTCTCTTTTGCTTTAGGCAGAAATGTAGAAGGAACTACTGGTAGTCCTTGACTTCATTTAGTTACCATTCAAAGTTACAACATCACCGAAAAAAGTGATTTATGACCATTTTTCACACGGCCTTTGCAGCACCTCCATGCTCATGTGATCAAAATTCAGATGTTTGGCAACTGAGTTTTATTTATGATGGTTGCAGTATCCCGGGGTCATGTAATCCTCTTTTATGACCTTCTGACAAGCAAAGTTAATGGGGAAGCCAGATTCATTTATCAATCGTATCACTAACTTATCAACTGCAGTGATTCACTTAACAACAGTGGCAAAAAAGGTCGTAAAATTGGGCAAAACTCACTTAACAAATGTCTGATATAACAACAGAAATTTTGGGCTCAATCATGGTTGTAAGTCGAGGACTACCTGTATGAAAAGTTATTTCAGTTATTTATCCTATCTTACAACAGTGCTGATGAAGTCAGAAGCCTAATTTTTCATTATTTCAAATAACCCAATACCTATTTGATTTTTGTCAAAACTCCACTCCTCATTCAAATGTACTGCAACCTCTTTCAGTGTTACAGAGTTTGGGAAGCCATAGAATATTCTAGAAAATGAAGCCCAGAGATCCTCCAAGGCAGCATAGTTTATTAGTTAATTAAAATTAATTAATTAATTAAGCATTATAATGTAACCCTAACTGGAGATCAAACTATTTGAAAAAATACCATCCTTGTCATTCTCCCTAAATCTTCGATTGAACTCAGATGTCCCAGTTTTCAAGACTTTGCAAACAAACTCTCAGAAGAGCAGAATGAGCCACAAAGCTAAGGCAGCCTCTTGAATGAATGCCTACCATCTCATTTAAAGATAAAGCTCTTAAGTGCTTAATTTTCCCAGGCCTATGGGTTGATGTCAATGCATCCATCCTCTCAAACATGATGCATAGATGGTTCTGTTCCAGTGCTTTTTGGTGACACTTTATCAAAATTCTTCCTATATACCATTTTGATAGTTAAACATTCCTTGCATTAATTAGTTGTTATGATTGTCACTTACTAATTTTGTTATTTATCATCTAATTCTATGTTTATATGGAAGTAAGCATGAATAGGATGAAACTATTGAAATGTCTGGCGTATTTGAGATGTAATTAGATAAATTTGTTTGAATGCTGATCAAAGGATGTAGAGCACATGCCTGTTTCCTTGTCAGAATAACCAAAGCTATGCCAAATTAATGGTGTTCCACTGAACATATATGTTCCTAGCATAGGCTGAAGGCTGCAGTGTATATTGGGACACCAGATGTGTTGAAGAAACATGGCAGTTCCTAAGTAAGTGCTATGACAACATATCCTAAAATCTGGCACTTAATTGGGAAGCTGGAACAAATTCTTTAAATTGCTGCCCATCACTGTGGTTTCAAAGTAATCTTGTGTCAGTGGAAATACCCTGGGGCTGATGGTTTAGAGATTGCTTGTATTTATACTTCTAACCTACTTTTTCATTCCAGATATATTCAATTATTTACATTATTTTGCACGGCTTATAGTCTGCTCCAATGTGATCAGATTCAGCAATTTACAATTTTACCTCCATAACTCAGATTTAAACAGAACAGTAAATACAACATCTCTATAATTCCATAGAATTTTATTTGTTACCATGAAGAATACACCATAACCAACCAACCAACCAGATGATGCATATTCCCGTTCTAAAGTTCTAAAGGAGCTGACAGATGTGATCTCAGAACTATTGATCCATTTCAAAGATCCTGGGACATGGGGAAATTACCAGAGGAGTGCAAAAGAAGTGATACGGTTCCCATCTTCAAAAGAAAAAAGAATAAAACAAATAAAACAAATGATATAATAACATAAAATTTAAAAAATGCAACCAGAAAACTACAGATGAATCAGCCTGACATCAATACCTGAGAATATCTTGAAAAAGATAATCAGGCAACACATCTGCAAACACTTAGAAACAAGCAAGTCTATTATTGAAAACCAACATGGGCTTGTCAAGAACAAATTACGTCAGAGAAACCTTACTGCATTGTTTGACAAGGTGATTAAATTGGACCAAAGAAATGCTTTGGACATAGTATACCTGGAGTTCAATAAGACAATAGACAAAATAGACCATCATCTATTTCTTGGTAAGATATAGTAGAAAAATATGGGATAGACAGCCTCACCACCATATAGATTCATAAGTGGTTGATCAACCACACTCAATATATAGTCCTCAATTGAGCAATATTTACATAGAGGGAAGCATACAGTGGGGCGATCCAAGGTACTGTCTTAGGCCCAGTGCTCTTTAACAACTTCATAAATGATTTAGATGAGGGGATAGAAGGGGAATTCATCAAATTTGCAGGTAACAGGAAGCTAGAGAGAATAGCCAACACTTTAGAAAATAGACTCAAGATCCTTCTGGATCTTGAAAGACTTGAACACTGGGCCCTCTCCAACATAAATGCAATTCAGTGGTGAGAAAAATAAGATTTTACACTCAAGCAAGAAAAACCAAATGCACATGAATAGAATCGGTAGGACATGGCTCAACAGCAGTAACAGTGAGAGGGATCTTGGAGTTCTAGTGAACAACCACTTAAATATGAGCCAGCAGTTTGCTGTAGCTGCCAAAAAAGCTAATGCAATCCTAGGCTGCATGAACAGGGGGATAGTATCAAGGTCATTTGAAGTTTTAGTGCCATTTTATACTGCTTTGTTAAGCAGTAACAAATATACTGCTATTTGGAATACTGTAAATCTATTTTCCAAAGCACTGAACACAGGACAAGAAATAACAGATGGAAGCTTATGAAGGAGAAATCAAACCTAGAACTAAGGAGACACTTCCTGACTGTGAAAACAATCAGTGAAACAGCTTGTTTCCAGAAGTTGTGGGTGCTGAAGGTTTTTAAAAAGGGAAATCCACTTCTCCAGAATGTAGGGTCTGCTGCCTGAACATGGAGTTGGACTAGAATACCTCCATGCTCTCTCCCAACTTGTTACTGTGTATTCTAAAATGGATTCATCCACTTTTTTTAAAAAAAAATGAGTTTTCACTGGATGCAATCAGGTAACCGTTATGCTACACTTTCTAAGATTGTGATCCTGAAAAGCAGAATAACTATAACAAGCTAAAATGAAGAATTCCAAAAATTATATCCCAATAATTCATTTACCATGGGATGTATATGGCAGTGGAAAATTAACCTGGCATGATTTTTGATAGGAAAATCAGCTTTTATGAAATAAATTAGCTGTGCTGTAGCTTAATGATACAGTGCTATATCCTTCCTATTTTCTCTTCCATGTCAGTCCTCTACTTCTCTGAATTGCTTTATTCACAAGCGATCCAGCTTGACCTTGGTATCCACAGAGCTTTGCTGATGTAATCACTTTGCAAATGAATATGATTTCCATTGAAATAAGTGCATAAAAATAGCAATCTCGATAGTCATCTAAACCAATTTAAGTAACAAGATACTATTTCACACTGCATTGAGAAATGAAGGACTGCACCCTTTTCCTATAGTAGAACACCAAGCCAATGTGCAATCTTCCTAATCCCCCAAGCCTTGCATTGCCTGTGTCTTTACAGCTTCTCTTTTCTCAGCAAAAATGCAGAAGTGTTTCCATGGAATAGAATAGTAATTTGCTATAAACAGTACACCTCAACAGCATCAGATAATAGATCCATTAATTCTGTTGATGAGCAGCAGGTTTCTGAAGCCATTTTCCTTTTAGTATTTGAAACATCTAATTCTTGTTTCTCAATAAATAACCCTGTGTACACGCAATAGCTTCAGCTCATGGCTAACAATAAGGGTTAAAGTCCAAGAAAGCTATTTAAATCTTTGTTTGATATTGCTTATGCATAAATTCGTGCAGAATGTATACATTGATTTTAAAGAATAAAGCTGATAAGGAGTCAACAGTTAGTAGAGAAAAGAATTATGTCAACACAGATTAGGCCCAAAGTTTCATTGACTCGGAAAGGCAGAAAGAAAATTCCTAGGATTTAAAAGTTGAAGCACAGACCTGCATACGTAATGTGTTGACCTCTACCTATAGCAGTGGCAAATCACGTGTGAGCATATTTCATTTTTGTCTGATCTAGCTGAATAATGTCTCAGAGCTAAGTAAGCCAATGAGGCGCTTGGAGTTTAGAAAACCAAGATGTACAGTCTAACCCTCATGTAAACCTTGACAAAATGAATGCTTACTAGGGATGAGACAGAACTGCTCTTGTTCAGTCAAAAGGCTTCCTTCAGTGAGGAAAAGATCCAATACAAATCCAATACATAGGCATTTCCCAATTTTGCATAAATATGTTAACATTAGGATTTAGCTTGCTATCCATCCCTAGATTTTACTCTTTAGATCAGGTGCCCTTAGGCCCCAGACCAGCAGCAGTCTGTGCCATTCCAGAAATTGGATCACGCAAATGACCGAAGCCCCATCCGCACATGCGCAGGATACCAACAGCGTGTGAAATCATGCTCCCTCTGGTCAGTGAAAAAAACCTTCATGGAATGGATCCCTTGCACCCAAAAGGTTGGGACCGCTGCTTTAGGTAACACACAAGAGATGGTATCTGCTGAATAGTGTGGTTAATAATATATAGCCAACACTAACTTCTGAGAAGCTGCATGTCAGATTGCCTTAAGGTCTACTCTGATAGAAAGGAAGCAACCCTACCTAGAAGTTAAGAGAAAAATAAAGTTGTACTGTGCTCTGTGTATGCCCAGCTTAGTGCTCTGTATATGTATGAATGTAGGTGCATATGAAAACTGTAGAGAGATGTATCTCAGAAACCATTTTAATTCTTAATATTTGTATGTGTGTCTACCCTGTTATATTCCAATCCTGCCACTCCTCCAAGAATTCAAGGCAACATATTCAATATTGAATTTTCCCCACAACAGTAGTCCAATGGAGTGCATTGGGCTCAGAGAGTGTCAGGCCGAAAGCCGCCCATTCAGCCTCAGGTTAGGCTTAAATCTGAGTTTCCACATTGCTATTCCAACAACGAATAGCAGTATGGGTGCTAAGGCTGTAGATGGGAGAACTTTGCTTCCCAGAGGCCTCCTATTCCCATTCTTGTTCCTAAACTCCAGGGCAAATATTTGGAGAAAAGTAGCGAGTCTTTCCAGCTCTTCCCTGTCTTATGTTCTCATGAATAATTGATTATAAATTGAATATAGTTCTGCTGCTGAAACTTTGACAATCCTATTTCCTCACCTCAATAAATCTTGCTAAAGAGAACTCTGTGGAAATCATCTTGGAAAAGAATCACTTTCAGTTGAAAGTATCTGCTAAAGAGGCTGGTAGCTGGTGTTTATTAAGCACATTTTCTGCTACCATCTGGCCCCATTGACCCAGGGTGACCCCTGTTCCCTGAACATTTGCTTTATGGCAAATGAGCAAATGCAAAAGGACTGAATACTTCAAAGTAAATATTACATTAGGAGCCTGTGAGACATCCATGCTTCACCTCAACGAGGAGCAGAGCACCAGGGATATGACATAATTTGCTTTGTTGAGATACTTAAGCAATGTGATTTGATAATGAGATCCTTCACTTTACAGGTAGTCCTAGTTTAGCAACTGCCTCATACAGTGACCGCTTGCAAGTTATGACAACAATGAAAAGATAACTTTGAGTCCTTGCATTTATGGCCTTGGCAAATCTATAATCCAAAGGAAAGCTGAATGAAGATCATAAACACAGTTGCAGTTTCACTTAGTGCTCGCTTCAATGACAGTTGCTGGTTATAGTTGTGGCCAGCAAATGAGGACTGCCTGTACTTGGAAGCATCATCCAGCAGTTCTAGGAGCTAGCAGTGGCTTCTGCCCAAGTATTGCCACAAGCCAAAGCCTCTGGTGTTTCCTGTGAGTGATTGGAAGAGCTGGAGGAGTTATGTTTTCACATTGGAATTGCCAAACAAAATATCAAAGTAAGGAACATGGCCATGTTACTTTTAGAAGTCTGGAGAGGGAGAAGTACCATTTTGAAAAGCAGTGCCAAAGGAGTGATTATATGTGTCAAATATAAGCACCACTTCAGACACTGACAGCCACATTGTAGGATTTAGAACAATGCTATCTAAAACTGCAATTACATCTCAGGTGTGAAATTCAATTTATTAGATTATTAGATTAGAATAATCTAATAAATTAAATAGAATATTAGAATAATCCAACTTCCCAAGATCAATCATTGGTAGAAGTCAAAGGTAAGGTAAAATGTCTTGAAAATTATGAAAAAAACATCAGATTATGAAAAGCATTTCGAAGGCAAAACAATTTTCCTCTTTTTTTTTTTTTTTTTAAAAAAAGGCTATTTTATTATATGCTGTAGTACAACAAATTATCAGAGGTGTATGAGTGTCTCTATGTATATATTTTTCTCTCTCTTACTTTAGGAAAGCATGTGTAAACCATCTAAAACAGACGAAAAATTATTCATTAGAAAGGGAAGGTCCCTACAGATTTTAAACTGCTAGTCATTGGGGGCTATAGGGTGTGGTGCTCATTTTTGTTTCAAGGCCATTAAGCCAGTGTTGTCCGAGGATATTTCCTCAGAGATGAGGACAGCATGATGTCAAAGACCGCTGCTACCTTCCCACCAAAGTGACACCCTGTTTCCCTGAAAATAAGACCTCCTTGGATAATAAGCCCAGTCGAGCTTTTAAGCGCACGTGCGCTTAAACCCCCCAAATATAAACCCTCCCTGAAAATATTGCAACATAGCAGCAGCCCTGAGATGACCACGTTCGCCGCCTCCTGCACCTCAAAAATAATAAGACCCCCCCCAAAAAACATGGCCAAGTACTTATTTGGGGGCTAAAAAAATAAGATAAAATAAAAATAAATTTTTTGGGGAAACATAGTATTTATGTACTTGCATTTGCATGCTTTCAAACTGCTAGGTGGGTAGGAGCTGGGGTGAGTGTGGGAACTCACATGGCCCACGGGTATCGAACCTGGACTTTCCAGCTGACAAGCCCAGCATCTTAACCATGGAGCCATCCCGCCACCCTTTAATTAAATGAAAATTTATTCATTCATTTCACTTCATTAATGAAAATTAATTTCAACACGGGACAAGACATTTTGTTGGGAAAGAGTACAAAGATTCTGCAGACAAGAAAATGCCGGATTCATGTCTCAATATCTCCAGCTAATTCTTGTGGGGAAAACATCTTGCCTCAAACTCCCAAGTGTTAATGCTGATCAATAGAGACCAAAAGCTTAAGGCTTTTCTAAATGGTGTGATCATTTACTTTTAAATTAATGAGTGAAGTCTTTTAGCCAAGGTGATAGGCAAACTGTCAGGTAATTATGTTTACATTCTAGCCACTCTTTTTCCAATTATACTCTAAAAGAATATAACAATCCATCCAACAAAACAAAGACCTGGGATGTTTTATAGCTGTAATATACTAAAATAAATTGGACACGAAGAGAAATGAATTGGCCTTATTTATGTAGGCTTATAATCAACCAGTGGTGCTTCTTCCAAGAAATTCAATCAATCATTTATGGACTTATTTGCAGGACTCATATGGCCAGCCATATGTTGACTCTATGTGGTCCACTGTGATTCATAAAAATATACTTTAAAACAGAAGTGCTCTTCCCACTATGTGCCAGATCAATCATCCTTACAGCTCAATTCTCATCCTAACCAAATGCTTGAGAAAGAGGAAGTTAACAGAAAGTTAGCTATCCTTATACAGATCCAGAGTATATGTAGTTTTCACTGGTTTTTCCCTTTAACCTCTTCTTCGCTGAAAGATTTTCTTTTTAAAATATTGAGGCTGCACTTGCAAAAACTTTGGGACTTCGCTGAACCTGTTTAAAAAAAAAAACTCAGGAGAAGCTACTTACTTTCCCCATAAGTGTTAGCCGGCTGTACTTATTAATTGCTTTTGAATTTTATCTCATCGCATTTCTGGAAAAGATTGCCTTTGAGCTGTTCTTCAGCCAACAACTGTGCTGCAGACAGACATTAGTTGATCTATTTAATATTGTCTCAGGAAGCCCAAACCAGCAGTTTCCAGTAGCTAACCAATATACAGTAAAACATGTGCTGATTGCAATTGATTGGCTGACTTCAATTGCTGATCGCAATTGAACTGACTGCCATCCATTGGGGAATGGAATATGACACTTTTAGAGTCTCTAATCTGATCATAATTTACCCTGGAGGTAATTTTTTCATACATATCATTTTGGATCCACATTATTATATGATACTGGGTGATGACTTCAATATTTTTTTTTAAAGAAGGCAGACTAAACATTATTCTTGTACCAGTCAAAACCAGTCAGATCAAGATTAAAAACACTGATAAAATGGGCATGTTGCCAATGAGAAAAACAGCATTTAGAAGATGAATTTGATTTGAATTCTGCTTCAGTCATTCTATCATATGAGCATCTCTTATTTTAATAAACATTTTAGCATAAATGAAGAATAAAATTTAAAATTACACCAATTGCTGCGCCTTAATCTATTCTACGCTATCCTATTAAGACTGTCGCTGGTCTTATTTCTAAAGCATAGTAGAGAGTCACATCAAATTATGCCAGGAAATTTTTGTGACATTTTATGACCAGGAGGACAGCACATTAAAACCCGCTGTGTAGATGTGCCCACTGTCTTGCTTGTCAACTTTTCAACTCTGGTTAAGGAATCTAGTTCATTATGTGCTGTGAACCCAGTATAATTAAAAATAAATTATTTCAAGCACATGCTTGAATAGACAAGCAGGTTAAATGCTGAGAAAGAATTACAAAGTCATTAAAACGAAAAAGCTAGCCAGAGTTCATTCCTTAGCCAAGGAAAGCTTTCACTTCTCAAAAATGATAGGAAGAAAAGGTCCTGCCTACTGATAGCCCAAAGGAACACAGCTCCAGGCTCTGTGCAGAAACTGTAGTTAGGTAATTTTAGAACCAAGTCATAATACTATTATTAGGAATGATCTTGCTGGCTTCCACATTACACCTGGAGTTGTTGACTCAACTGGAAAGTTTCCCAGCTATTAATATTGAGTTTTCAGGTTCTGAAATTGCAAAAATAGTATTCCTTTGTAGGTAGCCTACCAAATGCCAAAATATGTAATTTAGAAAAAGCCATAAACCATAAAAAGCCAGAGAAGAATATTTTTGTCATTATTATATTGTTTATGGACTAGGTTGAAGTTAATCTATTCTGCTGCTTGCATGTGTCAAATTTTTTTGTCTGTGCAGGCAAGTATATTTTAGAAAGTGTGCTGAAATGTTGTATCGCTGTTTGTCATGGGAAAAGTTTCTGCATTCTCCTGAGCCATCAAACCTCTACACCAAATACAGCCTGGGGAATTTATCCCAGGTTAGACTTGTAGATTTCAGATTATTTCAGTTTAAAGGAGAGGATACCAAACTAATGTACAATTGCAGTATGAAATATTGGGATCTATTAAACTGAACTCTCATAGGCACCAAAGTGGCCAATGAAGGGAAGATATTACTGACCATCGCTGTTTCATCTACCAAAATTTTATAAACAGCACATTGGTAGGAAGATTATTTAAAAAAATAATCTATTAGGACTCTCAGTTTGGTCAGATAATATATACAGTATATAAGGAAGTTGCACTTAATTCATTAATGAGGGAAGTTGTGCGGACAACTACATATAAAAGCTCAGACGTAACACTGCACAGAAAAATATGAAATGGTGATAAAAGATTATTATTATTATTGTTATGTATTTCCTCTTATTTGTAATGATTTGTAAAACTGATTAATATATACAGAGAGGCTACATGAAAACACGGAAGATTTCCGCCCATCTTCTCCAGCCAGCAGAGATCATGTTCAAGGGAATTTGTTTAACACAGTAATCAAACAGCAGTAATAAGTAGCTTAAGGATAAAATAAATGACAAAATAAACTACACAAGTCAGGAACACTGGCTGATTGTGAGCCCTTATGATATAAGCTAGTAAAATTCATGCCTCCACATCTCACTTTTTTCTTTGCCTACCAAGGAAATCAAAGTGCATCCACCACATAATTGGGAGGGGGGGGGAATCAGGCATTTTCAGTAACCGGGGTAACAAATTCCTCAGCCCTCCACTTTTCCAGTGCTGAGAAATGGTAATTCCCTCCAAGCGTTTAATGGCAATGATGTGCTTCTCTGCTTTCCAAAGGCGATGACAGATTTCACAAGTCTTCTGGACAACTTCAAATGTTTCTCCACCCTGACATGATGACAAACTAGTTCTCTCTCGTGGGAAAGAATAAAGAAGCGCTATTGTGTCCGCTAATGAAGTTTACGGCTCTTCCTCAGGAGAACTTTGAATTGTTTACAATCATTATGGCAGGTTGTTAATTGATTTTGTATTTATTTAAAAGGGCCCGATGCTGGAGGAGCATTTAAACATTGCTCCGTAAGCAAAGGATCTTTTGGTGCAGACACTTTTAGCAGAGCCTCACGTTTTCCCATGAATAATTCACCTTCAATCATGGAGTAACACAGGATTGTCATTTGTGGAGATGTAGCCAGGTGCCCTTCTGCATGGTTGCACAGACATAGCAACTAAAACATTTCTAACTGCAACCAGTATTTGAAAATTATCACTATATGGTCCTCCACAAATTGCGGCTAAAACAAGAGAAAAGGGCTGGGGTTTTTTTCCCCATAGGACTCATTCTAGTTTCAAATATTTCAGACGATTGCCTGAAATTTAAGTATGTCTTTTTTTCTCTCAGCATGCAGCCTAAAATTCCTTACTGTTAGTTTGTTGAAATCCTTTCCCAGAAATTCTAGTTATAAGCTTGATCATATATACCTTTTTTTTTTTGTAGAATTATGAGACCTCCAACATTGTGTGATTCTTTCTACTATAATCCCATTGACCTATTTTACTGGATCAGTCAGAGAAGAGATAGCCAGACCCCCCCCCCCTCCTTCTATCTACTCTCTTCTGAAACAGGACATGGTTAACCAACAATTCAGGAATATAAAGGAGATGCCATTCTTCTATTACTATTCACTCTTGTTTCTGAAATTTGTTTCATGATGGCATCATTCACATTCTTCCTTCCTTTGGCAGTGCAGTTTTTCTCTCCAATTATTTTTTCCCAGATGCTCTCTTCTGGTTGTCTAAATGTTCCCAATCTCTCTTAGTAGCACCCTCTGTTTACCTTCACTTTATCTTACACTTAGTTTGACTAGTGAATATTTCTGGGTTTCCTTTTCTGCGTCTCCAGAATTCTTTCTTATGTATTTGGACAGTTTTGCATATGCTGATTGCTTAAGTTCCTGGGCATTAGCCAGTACTAATACTTTTCCTGAGCCAGTGATTCATTAATGTACACACAATATTATGAAAATTGTGGTAGGTAGTATGCAACTGAGAATCAACCTGTTTTGAATATGGGTTTTAATATGACTAGCTACAAAAATGTTATGGAATAAGTTGTAATACAGGACCTACAAATGAAACTTGGTGATGTTTTAATAGCTAAAAAGCACACACAAATAATACATCAGAAAAGTCTTGGATGTGCAGAATTCCATTCAGAAGAGTAACTTGGTAATTTTATGATCTTGGACTTACAAAAGAAATGTGTTATACTTATTCTTGAGAAAAGATTAAGAGAGATGAAAAGAAATCAGTTTTTGGGACATTACTTGAATAAACATCAAGACACATATATGTGATGGCTGGAAGGACAGATGGATGGATGGAGAGAGAGAGAAAAAAGAGAGAGAGGATAGATGATAGATAGATAGATAGATAGATAGATAGATAGATAGATAGATAGATAGATAGACAGACAGACAGACAGACAGACAGACAGACAGACAGATAGACAGATAGATAGATAGATAGTTGGCTTATTTGATCAAGATTAAAATATACTGTTTATGGTGTTTTTAAACTAGGTTTAAATGGGATTTGTTTATAGATAAGGCATGTTTTGTATTTATTTATTTTTTTGAGAAAGTGATAAGCTATAATGTTAAAATAATAGGAAGCGTTAACTTTACAAGTTTCTGAAAGGAGACAAAGAGAAAATGATAAGAAATTGATTTGTGGAGCATTTTTTGAAGAGATTAAATATCAATATTTTCAGTGTTGTTTTTGGGAGCTCTTAACGGATTTTTTCTTGATTAAGTGTAAATGACAAATTTATATAATTAATATAGACAGAGAAGAGATTTTTTTGTATTTTTAGAGAAAATGATATTATTGTATAAACCAAAGGAATTTGAAATAGATTTTTAAAAAAGTTTGAAAAAGATAATTATTATTTCTGATCATTCTTAATGGAGTTTTGCTGATTCGCTAATAGACAAAATATGTAATACAGAACAAAGAGATCTTTGTTTGAAATGTTAGAAATGTTAGTGCTTTTATTTTCTTTGTACATTTTCCTTAGTTTGTATTAGTTTTTTTGTGTTTCTAATTTTAAACTAATAAAAATTATTGGGAAAAGGAATAATTCTGCATTTCTTAAACTTAGGCATGTGTGTCTTTTAAATGAATTGAACGTGTCAAATACATTTTTCATCATTTCATAACACAGCTTGAAAAATCAGTATCCATAAAGCACAAGATAAAAAAGACCTTCATATTGGCTATGGGATTTTTCTTCATAAAGATAATCAGAAGCAGACAAATGCCATAAATTCTAGTTATAAATCCCTGCAGGAATCACAGGGCTAAAATCAACCTGCTTCTCTTTGGAATAAATTTCTACTAACTCTGCTAGATAATGGGATTTTGCATTGTCTCATCTCCAATCAAAGGCATCTCAGCTATGTTCTTTGGTGACTAACATACCCTCAGCTCAAAATGTCCATTTCCCACTGCCTGATATAGTGCTGCAGTATAATTTGCTGTATTGAGCCTTTAAACTTTTTTTCCCAGATGTCATATCATTAGCACTTTTATGCCTTCTAAAAATACAGCTGTGGTTTCTCTCACCTTTATTTTTAATAAGGAACCTTTGTGCTGTGATAGCACTCTGGCTGTTCTTTAGGATACATACATGTTTGTAACAATGCTCAGTAACTAGAATTCCTCCCTAGGTACGCTAAAATCTTTGTTTCCATTTATAGTTAATTTCCATATGAGTTTTAAATGACATTACACCTTCACTTAACTGCACAAGCAACTGAAACAAGCATTGAAGCTGGAGTTTCAGCTACGTCCGACATTAACTATACACTGTGCAACAATATCTATCTTTTATTAATTATTGCTCTATTGGGAGAATCCTGATTTTTTTATTAGGACTGGTACATAAGCAAGGAAGGTGACATCACAGAGGAAATTTCCGGGACTCTGCTAAATGTGAACTTCTATAGGTGGTTTCGAATTATGCACTTATACATGGCATGTAGTTTTAATATACACATCAGAAACACGCACGGAAGAATTATAGCTGTGCAATAAAAGTTGTAGTTTAAATATAGGACATTCTCATGACATCCAGTTGGTAATTATGTTAATATTAGGAAAATTGTGATATTGTTTGAATAATAAATGTTGCACGAGAATATATCATATATAATTAAAAAAGAAACTCTCAACCAGCCATCAGCAAACACTAGCTATTGATCATCTTTGATTCCATCAAATATTCACAAACATTTTAAACTGCTACTGAGAAAGAATAATTCATAATTTGCCTAGCAGCTTAGAATCTATAACTGAATTTAAGCCTCTAATTAAATGGGAAAACATAGCAGCCTGTGCTTAAAGACAAGCAAAGGCTGAGCTGTTTTATTTGGAAGTAGGATATAGATTAGATATGGCCAACATTTTAAGAACTGAGGATCTATACGGGTTTCTGAGGACCCCCAGATAGAGACACTGGTGGGCATGGCCATGCTAAATGCATGTTCATGCTTCTTCAGAAATTCTACGGAGGGGAGAAGCATCATTTATCTTTCCCCAGTAATCTCCCTATGAACTGTGTCTCTTGCCTATGAAAAGCCATCTGGAGCATAAGGGGATTTGCATTAACCCTTTCTATGTGACCTTTGCTGTTTCCCAACTGCTATTGGTAACAAGGAAATATAGTTGGCTGCTTGGTGAGGGTAGAGGATCCAATCTGGGTCGGTCACTGGGACCAGAGGTTTTGTCTTCCAAATTTTCAGATTCATGATGAAGCCCATCTTCAGGGAACTTCTCTTGCTAAAGAGAAGTTCCCTGAAGATGGGCTCCAGCACAAGTCCGAAAGCTCAGAAGATGAAACCTCTGGTCTAGTGGCCAACCCAGATTGTATCCTGCAACATTATCCCGGGACATGTATATTCGCCTTCATTCATGACATAGGTGAAGCTAATCGGAGTTCTGTGAATTACCAAAAAAGCAGCTACAGTGCTTGCTATAAATAAAAGTTGAGGATCTAGATCCAAGCACTCAAGAATAGGAGAACTAAAGGAGGTGGTTTACAAAGGAAGTAAATAAGAAAAGAAAGAAGCAGGTGAGAAGCAGCTAATCTAGAACAAACACAATGAAGACAAGTACAGTTCTTGTTTGAACTGTCCTCCTCCTATGTCCACCAAACTTACAATGTCACAGCTGAAAGATTTCTGAGAAGCAAAAGGAAGAGGATGGGTTGAGGAGACAGAAAGAGTGAACCAGGAGGTCATGCTGGTGGGTGAAAAAAAAAGAGTAGGGTTGACTCAAGCCAAGACAGAGCAAGAATGACAAAAGACACAAAGCTGATGGGAATCCAGGGACAAAAAGAAAACTTATTACGCCCAATCCCAGGAAGTATATGGAAAGTAGGAAACTCTGAAGATAAGCGTTTCCATTAATCTTTCTTCCTGCAGCCTTACCAGTCAGCCACAGCAGCCAGAGAAGTGGGAATGAAAGGAAAAGGAAATGGGGTAGGTTGAGCTCAGGCTGGAGTTAACATGGATTGAGTCAGAAACATGCTGAGCTTATTCCCGGCTTTGAAGGACGTTGCTTGACTTATTTATGAGCAAATCCACACCAGCTAGGCAAGGAAACATGTTTCTTTCTAATTACGCCAACCAGCTAGAGGGAAATGCAAGGTACAAAGGCATGACAGGACCTGGGAACAAGCCACCAATACAGAGGGCAAAAATGACAGGCAGGAAGCAATGAAATGAGGCCGAGCCTGCCTTATGCGCATATCCATCAACTCTCAGCCAGAATTACAAAGAAGATGTTAAGCAATGCCAAAATGAAGCTAACGAGACTGGCAGTGCATAATAAAACATTTAAGAACAATGTTGCTTATAACCCCCCCCCCCATCAGATGAGCCTAGAACCCCTGTGAAAACCTTTTGTTACTGTCTAATGTTAATTTATCATGAGCTAGAGCTTTCTCTTTCCCCCACTTCTAATTCCAAAGCTCCAAGCACCGAAAGCACCAACGCTATGGAAGATCCTCGTGTGTTTTTGAATTTTAGCAAATGAGAGCTTCTGGCAGCCGAGGTAACATCCTTATTTCAATGAAGGCAATTGACTCTGGAATTATCATGTTTGTCCATGCTATTGTCCCCACAAGCACAGCTGCACAAACCTGAAGCCTTCTTGAGTTAGTTTTCATTGTTGTGTGAAGACATGAAGGAAGGAATAATAATGGAATAACAGAAGGGGAATTGACCTTGGTGATCTTCGAGTCCAATTTCCTACCCAAGCAGAAGACCCTATAACATTGGAAAAACTGTTGTCCAATCTCTTCTTAAAAGTTTCTACTGATGAAGCTCACAACCTTTGAAGGCAAGCCACTCCATTAGTTAATTCTTCTCATGGTCAGGAAATTTCCACTTAGTTCTAGGTTGGCTCACTCTTTGATAAGTTTCCATTCATCTTACGATTGCCTACATGGCAAGAAAAACTAGAAAACAAAAAGAGCAACAAGAATGTATGCAAAAAGAACTTATGGAAGCCAAAGCTGAACTACAGAAAGACCCAAAGAATAAAATTAAAAAAGAAAAAAGAGAGATGATAAAACATAAGATCAACTTAATAACTCAAAAGGAATTAGCACAGAAAATTAAAGCAGCCAGACAAAATTACTTTGAACAAGCCAACAAACCTGGACAATGGCTGGCATACAGATTGAAGAATGAAAGTGAAAAAAGGATGATATACCAATTAAAAGATGCTGAGGGAAGAATTCAATGCAGGCCAATAACATTAGTTCATTCATTATTTCTTATATTTACTTATGATAGGTTAATAAGTAAATTTATTTAGATTAATAAAAATATTAATTAGATAACATAATATGTATTTTAATTAATGTAAACGTAAAGCATGTAGGAGAGTGACCACATCCTTAATCTCTGTGAATCAGAACCAACTGTAATCCAGTACTGGTGGATTCCATGGAAAGCTTAAAAGTTTTGGCTACCATATCAGGGCTGCAGAGGGTTAGATTTCCTGCTTAGTCATGAAGGTCAATGAGTAGAGTTACACAATCTGAGTTGGAAAAATCTAGACAACTCCTGGATGTCAGCAAAGACAAACAGAACTCTCTTTGATTCCGCCTAGACTTTTGTAGCCAAGATATCCAAGTCTGATTAAACTCAGTAGGCAAGCATTAGTCATATGCATCTTACTCAGAATCAAGTAGAATAATTAAATGAGGAAATATTTCTTTCTGATTAAATGTGAAATAACACTGACCCAAGTGGATAGAACTGAATTAGTATGGGGCAATGTATTCATATAATGACTGTTTCCATTATAGTTACCATACCATCTTTCTAAAAGAATCTGACAGGCTACTGATTCATTATTAACAACAACAACAAAAGCAACAATAACAAAAATTGGTGGGTTTCATCAGTTAATACAGATTTTTTTAAAAATCTTATCACATGATGCAAATTGATAGCAATCTCCTAAAAATGGAGACATCTACTTTTTATCTTAACAGTTTAATATTTTATCTCAAGCTATTAAATTTTTTCTTGCTAATTTGGTTAAATTCTTTTTTTTAATCTATCTAAACTAGCAGGTAATGGGCCGTTACTCAGCAAATTGATTCTCCATCTTCTTCAACAAACTATATGTTGCTGAAATATTAACATGACAAGAAATTAAGATAAATATATTTTGTTTGCTTCCAGCAGATTTTCCACTCTTTTTATACTTATGGCTGGATGCTGCAATGACTATATTTTAGCTACTTTTGTATTGAACCAGGGTTATGATCATTATCATTATGTCTGCCTTGAATTGTAAAGAACAGCCAATATGATAATACAGGATATTGATTCAAGCCTTTCCTAAACTCAATAACCGTATATTCTAATAGCTATTTTTCTAGCAGCAAATGTACTGACCAGAATGGCCGATCATATTTCCCATTCCAGAAGATAAAATGTTTTCTTCAAGACATTTCACACAGGTCCCGTTAAAATAAACAATACTCATAAAGAATGCAGTACACACTTACAACATTCATTGGGGAACTTTCTCATACAATACTGAATCTAGGTGGTAATAATACAAATGAAAGAATACAGAGATATGTATGTTTTTTATGCAAAAATAAAATGAAGTGACCTGTATATATTTGACATCTAAGAGCGAAAGTAGGAATTCCATTCAGGTATTACTCTCTTTACCCAGGAATTTCAAACTCTTTAAGTTTTAGCCAGGTTCTAATAATTGCTATTGCAAATGAATATTTATTTATAAACTGCCTGGAGTCTTTGGTGTGAATAAGCAACAACCATGATTTTATAATAGAAAAAAACAACCACATATCTGAAAAATGTTTTTGAAAATGCATAGGAAGGACAGTGGTTTACATGTCTCATCCTGGCCTCTAAAGGCCTTGTCCTAGGTGCCATTCCACAATTGTACACTGGTGCAATATTTGAATAGCTCTTTTGTATGATTATGGAAGACTCATTTTCAGGTTTCTTCTCCCACACTAAGGTAGAGACAGGATGTGTCCATGGGACAAGTATTTATAACCCTGCCCTTTCTGCAAATATGTATTTGGTACATGTGAAGAGTCTCTTGTTGAACCCAACTAAACGAAGTATAGTAGGCTTCAAACCATCATTGACCTATGTACTAATCTGGACAATTGCAGAAATAATCCCAGTTCCATGGTTTTGAACTGAATGGCAGACATTTTTTAGACAACAGATCTTAGTCCTTAGGCTGCATTCTTTAGTGGGGCAAAGCTTATCCCAACTGGGCATCCTAGAAGATGCATTAAGACCAAGGCTGCAACACTTCCTAGCCAGAATAGGAATTTTAGAAATTGCTGTCCAAATATATTTGAAGGCATTGCATTGGTGAATAGTGATGTGGCTGATAGTAATCACAAGACATATTTACAGCACTTGCTTGTGGCAGATCAGAGAAACCATTTTGACTGCTCTGATCTTTGAATGACTATCTTTTCCATCCCAATCTCACTTGTCTAGGACAAAACAAATCCTAAGGAAGCCATGTCATAGGCACGATAACAGGCATCTAATTCAGTAAAGCCAACATATGGCTGGTGAACATCATCACAGAGGTCTCAACTGAGACTCTATAAAAAAGAGATTTCAGAGCCCTTCTGTATTCATTGCTCAATTATGAAGTAAGACTACTATTGAGAAGTTGATTGTTCATGAATTTTGCTTCTTAGATTCCTTCTTTTCCTAACTACCAAATTAATGTGGACTTTCTTTTGCCTCCATGCTTGAAGATTAAGAAATGGAGCGAAGAAGCTCACTGCAAACTGAAGGAATAAGTGCAACAATATGGGCCTAAAATGCTGCTGTTCCATTTCAGGTTTTCCAAGACTGAGTTGCTGCTTCTAATTTCCCAGCTCAAGAAAGTCAACATTATTCACCAAAGAAACATTTCTGAGATGTAACATTTCCATGCTTCTGTCAAGGTTCTGAGTAATGAACCCATTTCAGCAACTCTGAGATTTTTAGTTTTCTCAAAGAGGTGCTTTATTGAGTACATCATTTTGGCATGGTTGAAAAACAAACCAGCTCTGGCTATTTCCTGCGCTTTCGGTATAATTAAAGATTAGACAGCTCCCTCCCTCCTTGTCACAGGTCATGGTGTTCAACTAGGTACTCTGGCGTCTCCTTCGTAACCTCTTCCAGTCTCTGGCCAGCACCTGTTGGCCAGCGGGATCTTAAAGCATCCGTGCCCTCCGCCCCTGGGCAATGGAACCGGGTGAAGTACCTTGGAAGTTGGGCGTTGGCCAGCGAGGCAAACAGGTTGACAACCGGGTGGCCGAACTTCTGAGACAGCTGGTAAAACAGTCTCGGGTGCAGACGACATTCCGAGTTCTGGATGGTTGTTCTGCTGAGCCAGTCCGCTGTCACGTTGTCCACGCCGGAGATGTGGTCTGCTCATATTGACGCCAGATGACTCTCCGCCCAGCGACCCAGAGTCTCTGCTTCCGACATCAACGCCAGAGACCGCGTGCCACCGTGGTGGTTGATGTACGCTTTGACGGCGATGTTGTCCATCAGAATCAGTACATCGCGGCCTCTGACCTGGTCGAGGAAGTGGCGCAGGGCGAGTCTTGTGGCCCGGGGCTACAGCCAGTTGATGTTGTGGGTGAGCTCCGCCTGCGACCACCTGCCCTGCACCACTGCTGTTCCCAGATGAGCACCCCAGCCGAAGAGGCTGGCGTCTGTGGTGATTATCAGCCTCTTTGGCTCCCTGAAGCGTGTGCCTTTGAGGAGGATAGTAAGTTGTTGATGTCTGGTCTGACATTCCAAAGCTCCTTTCTCCTTTCCCAAAGTGTATCAAGCTGAGAAAATGGCTGCAACAGGTCCAATCCATTTTGAAGTTGACAGCTTCTTTACCACCAGCATCTCACTTCTTTGCTTCCTTTCTTCAAGAAGGAAACTCAGTTGTTCAACTGACCTCACTAACTAACTAACTAACTAACTAACTAACTAGTGAACTAACTAATGTTTTCAGTTCTCAAACCTCCACTAAAGACTGCTTAGATTACAGTTGGGAAGGAACATTCTCTCACAAGCAGCAGGAGGAGGAAGAGGAGGAGGAGGAGGAAGAGGAGGATCCATATGAGGCAGTTGATGTCTGGTTGGTGTAGATCATTTTGGACAAAGGGTTTATTGGTTTCGTAATCTCCCATCTACTGGTTGATAATTGTTTTAGATTTGTTTAATCCTGCTTTTTATTTTTATAAATAACTAAAGGCATTGAACCTATGCCATACTGTTCTCCTTCATCCTTCTATTTTCCCCACAGCAGCAACTTTATGAAGTGAATTTTGCCGAGAGACAGTGACTGGCTCAGAATTGCCCAGCCTTTGTGTCTAAGATGGAACTGGAACTCACAGGTTTCTAGCCTGATGCCTTAACCACTAGGTCAATACCCATTCATATTTTAATAGGTATTAAAACAGGATAAAGCAAACACCGAGGCTCTCAGAAAGTCTGCAGGATGCAGCTCTGGGCCTTTCATACGAAACATGAAGAATTGAAAAATGTTTAAGTGTACTCAGTTTCTCAATGGATTTCAAATGAATATGACCTGGTGCTTTCTGGGCTTGGTTGTTTTCTTGCTGATTAGATTAGAATAGATTTGATTTAGTTTATTTGTATGCTGCCCTTCTCCGGGAGGGACTCAGGGCGGTGAACAACTCAAAAGGGGAAAAGGGGATACAAACACAATACACGTAATTAAAATACACAAGAGTCATACAGCCATACAAGTTGAGAGGGGAGGGGAACTCATCAATCCCAGGCCTGCCGGCACAGCCAGGTTTTGACGGCTTTCCAGAAGGCCTGGAGAGAGGTGAGGGTCCGAATCTCCGCGGGGAGTTCATTCCAAAGGGCCGGAGCTGCTACAGAGAAGGCCCTCCCCCGGGTGGTAGCCAGATGGCATTGGCTGGTAGACAGAACCCGGAGGAGGCCGACCCTGTGCGATCTAACGGGTCTATGGGAGGTAATTGGCAGCAGGCGGTCTCTCAAGAGACATTTCATTACCCAAACTAGATAATGTAGCTAAACAGTGTCTCAATCAAGGAACTACCAAACAAGCTAATAGTAAACAGCTCAACCAAAGAACCTCTAAGACCACCCCCACTAACAATGACAGAGCCAGAATGACTAGAATATAAATTGAGAGCAAACCGTACTCCCTACCAGCATTGATGATGTTACCTAGTTTGGGTAATGAAATGTCTGCAAGATAATAACCAAAGTCAGAGACCACCTGAGACCTCTCATTTCAGCCTTGACCTACCATCATTTCCCTCTATCAGATGTGAACAAGAGATATTTACTTCAAATGTGCCTGCTGATATGTTTAGTCTGAAAGTAAGAAACAACTATGGTGAAGTTCTATACTGCTGCTGCTTACCTGAAGAAGGAGTCCGTGGCTGGGGCTGTCATGATCCTGCTTACCTGAATGAGGTAGGCTGGCCAGAGGGAGCTGTCCGGAGCAGATAGTAACAGCCATTGTGACTTCATGCTGGTGCTTGTTTGCAGGAGAGATGACAACCAACTCTGTCATAGTGCTAAGAATTGTTATGATCGTTCATTCATTCATTCATTTCATTCATTTCATTTCATTTCATTCATATCCCACCTTTATTGTTTTTATAAATAACTCAAGGTGACAAACATATATAATCTTCCATCCTCCTCCTCTTTTGTCATTTTTTTCCTAAACCAGGCTGCATTTCCCCCCCAATTCCTATATCTTTTCAGATAACTCTTTATTTTAGGACGTGTCAAAATTTTCAACTTCCAAATATTAGGGGCGCTCAAAAGTTGACTTTCGGAGACCAATCCCCCGCTGTAGGGAGGAGGAACCGATTAGGTGGTTCCACCCCAGGCGTCTTATGGATCCTCAGGGTTTCCAGACGGCGCTTGGCGTTATGCCTGATACTTTCGCCCACAGTCCGGTGGAGACCTTAGTTGCTACTTGGAACTTGGTAGCGTCTGAGGCTCTCCACGCGGAGATTCGGACCCTCACCTCTCTCCAGGCCTTCTGGAAAGCTGTCAAAACCTGGCTGTGCCGGCAGGCCTGGGGTTGATGAGTTCCCCTCCCCTCTCGACTTGTATGGCTGTATGACTCTTGTGTATTTTAATTACGTGTATTGTGTTTGTATCCCCTTTTCCCCTTTTGAGTTGTTCACCGCCCTGAGTCCCTCCCAGAGAAGGGCGGCATACAAATAAACTAAATCTTAATCTTAATCTTGTGACATGCCTGCAGGATTGTAAATATATTTTGGTTACTTTAATATAATTTAGATGTGCTTGGTAAGTAACTACATAAATATGATAAATTCTTAACATTTTGTTTCATAGACACGGCTCATAACAATTAACAAATGAATGAATGAACATGAAAATTAAATTAAATTGTGCTGCTAACTTTTATTTATGCAGCTATGTGATTATGAACTTTATTATCCTATGAAGTTTTTTTCAATAAATTTCCTTACTTGACTTCTTACATGCAAAAGCATTTAATGCTTAACTGTGTGCATAACTTTATTATGCACATTCAACTTCTATATCTTTTTATAACACAACTATAACAACAATATAACACAACTCCTATATCTTTCCACATATTCTTTAGCCTTAACCATTGATGTGAGATGTTACAATTTATAAATGAATGAACATGAAAATAAAATTTAATTGTGCTATTCCTATTTATGCATCTATGAGATTGTGAACTTAATTGTACTGTGAGGTCTTTTTTCAGTAAGTTTCCTTGCATGATTTTTTTTTTACATGCAAACACATTTTATGTTTAATTGTGTGCATAACTTTACTGCAATCAGTGACACATGCAATAAAAAGCATATAAACAAGACACTGAGCATAATTTTTTACTTGATCATAAATTCTAAAATGAAGATAATAGCTCTCGGCATAAAGCAGCTGTGAGTAATTTTGCAAGTGTTTTGGAGATGTTAACTTTCTTTCCTGATAAGCAAACAAAGTCATCCTTGGAATAGGTAGAATTTCTGATTGCAAGAAGAATTATGAGAGTAGGAAGCAAATTGCTATAGAAAAGACATGGGCAAGAACAAATTCATTCTGTATATGGGGCATTATGATACATACCTCCATTCCAATACCATGGAGGACAAGACTAAAGAGCGGTCTACCATATGTTGGACAGATAACACTGAATAAGTAATTTACTATTGTGAAGCGTTTCCAGTTTATATCCTGCCAGTAGATGTACATACCGTATTTTTTTGGAATATGAGATGCACTGGAGTATAAGACACACCTTAGTTTTTGGGGAGGAAAATAGGGGGAGGGATTCTGCCTATCAGATATTCATCTGGCTAGCATCCTTAGTTTGGTCAGCTTCAGCACATATGTTTGCTGGTTTTGAGTACTTTTTATCTCCTAGACTATGAATTCCAAGTCAGGCCCACATCATTAGCAATCACTTACAATCATTACAAACAATCATTATTGAGGACAAGTGAGAAGTCTATTTGGACCAAAAAGGAATACACTTTCCTGTCTAAACTCTGAGATCATCAACCAGCATGATCGATGCTATTTCTATTCTGGAAACTTGGATCAGTAATCTAGCAAATTATTTGCTCCACAGAAAAGTTGAAAGGCATACTTAAATGAGAACATCCAAAGAAGATAGCCACAATTTGCAAAATAATGTGTTGCATTGAAGAGAAATAGATTTTCCATTCCTTGAGAAATAGTTTTTGAAGTACAGACTGCATTTTGTTTCATCTCTACTCTTCCAAGCCTCACTTCGATGTACCAGTATCCAAATGGGTGAGTATGCTGCAGTAAAAATATTCAAAGCTTTGGGGAGGAGGGGCCAATGTCGCGATGTTACGGACGTGCGGTCTCGATGCTCCGAGACTACAGCCAATAATTTTGCCACTGGGTGCTCCAATCGGACCTAAACCGTCCCGCAGAGACGGTGAACAGGAAGAATATGTCTTGTTGACCTCAGGGACATCGCAAAGTCCCTGATCGATGCAAGAGAAGTTCTTCACGCTGGGACAAAAAATCCAGCCAAGGGCAGCTCAAAATGGAAGGATACGGAAAGAAAAGTGTTTTCCAGCTGGTGAGGAACTTTTACTGTTTTAAAAAGAGATTGCCTATAAAAAACTTAATTTAAATTGGAGAACAAGAATTAAGCAGCGGAATTAAATTGGAATGGTTTTGGACAGTGAGTTATCTTACTTTTTAAATGCTATCTTCATGGATGGAATTTATGCAAGCCTTTTTAAAACAAATGGATTGTTTTCTTCTTCTACTTTTTTTCCTTTTATTATTCCTTGTAAACTATGGACTAAAATTTTCCTCTTTCATTACTGTGGGTGTTCTTCTAACTCATTCAAATATTGGACTCTTTTTTAACTTGAAATACAAAAAAGATACAAAAAGAAACAAGGAAGTTTGCAACAATAACACTGCTACTCGGAGGCTGGAAGGTTTGTGTATTGGAAACGAAACACTCTTATTTTTCTCACTGATTATTTTGGCTTGGCACTACAAGGTCTCACTGCCTGGTTATAGAAAGTGATAAGAAGGAAAGCATACAGATGTCTCTTTGAAGTATATCTTTAACCAGAGAAAAGTGAAAACAATGTTATTGTTGAATCTATGCTTAATTTTATTAACCTTCCAAGCTAGAGCAGCTATGTTTGTTAGCTGGATATAATGGCACAATTTCAATAGCAGAAAGAAACTTAAGCTTGCAAAAGATATTCTCAGAAATACAGAAATTATCAAATAAGTATGAGAGGATAGAGAAGAAGCTGGAAGACGTTAGAGCATCTAACAGCAAATATGATGAAGAAGTTGAGGATGTTTATCAAGTGGAAAACGTGATGGTTAAACCCCAAAAATCGAAGTGGAAAATGAATATAAAGAAATTAATTGCTGATATTTATGGTGATTGGTTTGTCTCTGAAAATAGAAAGAGTGAATTAAATGGTAAAATTGAAAGAGTAATTAAATGGAGGGGAAGTTTATCCCTGATGGCAAGATACAGAAGAAGAAAAAAACATAAGAATGTATGAATTTAAAGAGAGAAAATTTATTAACAATATCATTGATAACACTACTGACAATCAAAGATAAGCTGATTAAGGAAACAGAAGAAGGGCATCAAGATTACATGAGAGATCTTATAAGCAAGGAGTTGCTAAGAGGAGTCCATACAAAGTTGATCAAGGAGATGATTAGAGGATTGGCACCACAAATGGCAGAAGATATGAGACTGTTTTGCTATTGGAAAGATACAGGTTGATAGATGGAAGAGTATAATTTAAAACTAGTTAAACTTAGTGAAATTTATTGACAATAGATATAGTTTAAATAAATAATTGATAATGTTACTAATGTATACAATGTGTAGTGTCATGATGAGTATAATTGGATATGAATATTGAATGGTACCCATGAAAGGAAGATTTGAAATCCCTTTGGATTATATATAAAGGTTAATAAAAAAGTTAGATACAGTTAAAGTTTTGATTATTAGGGGGAAAATGTTATGATACAGGATATAATTAAATAAAGGAGGGATAAGGATAACAACGTATATATAGATATGTGTATAACATAAGGAAACTGGATGTAAATTCTAAACAGTGATTTGGAGAGGAGGATTAGAAAATTTTGTTATAACTATTATGGATGTTTAGCTAGAATAGGACATAAGGATTCAATATTAGTGGAGGATTTTAGAAATAGTAAATGAAAGGCCAGTATGTGGTTATGTATTAAATCTGGTATATTTTATGGTGAAGGGCATTTAAGCAATTATAGTCAAATGAAAATGGAATATGATGATGGTAACATGTAACATTTTAACATCTGAGTTTTAAAATACTTGAGTTAATATGAATTATGTTTGTTGGTTGTGGAAGAGATTCATGAAAGTCTTTTTGTAATCAACTGATACACTTTCTACAGCATGTAAAGAAGGATGTTGTGTTTGTTTTAAAAATTAAAAATAAAAAATATTAAAAATATTCAAAGCTTTTTTTCGCCCTAATGAGGCACTAACAAATGAAGTGATCTTCCGTGCTTTGCCTGCTTTTCTCATTGCTGCTTCCTCCAACAATCAGCTCAGAAGCTCCACCACCTCGGCACCAATCAGCTCACCATCTCGGCTCAGAAGCTGAGCCGAGGTGGTACAGTGGTTAAAGTGCAGTACTGCAGGCCACTTCAGCTGACTGCTAACTGCAGTTCGGCAGTTCAAATCTCACCGGCTCAAGGTTGACTCAGCCTTCCATCCTTCCGAGGTGGGTGAAATGAGGACCCAGACTGTGGGGGCAATATGCTGACTCTGTAAACCGCTTAGAGAGGGCTGAAGCCCTATGAAGCGGTATATAAGTCTAAATGCTATTGCATTGCTATAAGCTTTATTTTTCAGTCCTAATTGTCGGAGGGAGCAGCAATGAGAAAGCAGGCAAAGCACGGAAGATCGCTTCACTCAGTGCCTCATTAAGGCTGAAAAAAGCTTCAAAAAAGCCACATTCGGAGTATAAGACGCACCCAAATTTTCAGCCTCTTTTAGACGTTTCACTTCTCATCCAAAAAGCTTCCTTAGTTCACTGAATTTAGGAACCTTTTTGGAGAGAAGGGAAATGTATTCAAGGAAAAACCAAGAAAGTCCAGTGGCTTTTTGGAAAAGCACCTTTGGGACAGTCATGACCTGGATGACTGAGAATCTCCATAGAAACTTCAGTCCAATGGGATCATCATCCTAGATTCCTACATTTGGAATGCAGCTAGATACATGAAAGAATGCTATTAGTTATTAAGTGTACATATCCGAGAGTCATTTAACATCTGAGTGGTGAATTGGCTTTAAAGAGTTGTATCCAACAGTTATGTACTTCTCTCCTTATGGAAGCAATGCAATATGGCCTTAACAATTTTGTGTTATTGTTTATCTGCCATCAAAGCTTACAGCTGTACAAGATCCTTGGGAAAAGACATGAGTTTGGTTTCGGAGTCATTTACTAGAAGTTTCTCCTACCGCACCGGTAAAAATAGGGCTCAAAGGCCGTTCTCTAAAGCCACATGAGTTTAAAGAGAAATAGTTCATCAAAAAGCAGAACTGTCTATTGTTGAGTGTAGATGGCTAGAATTCTGCTTGAAGTGGTGACAATTAATTCGCATATATATTAAAGAAACATACATTTCTTTTAATTACATTATCATGACTTGTATGAAACATCATAGAACATGAACTGATCACTTCTTGTCACCAATATCATCCAACATCCCAACCATCTTTATTGATAAGTAATTATTATTATTATTAGTTCTTCCCCATAAACAGCTGAATTTGACAGTGATACATACTTGAATTCAGTGACTATGATCACCAAGAATTTCTATGTTTCTCTTAGTAAATATACAGAAAGTACAAATACAGAAATGCAGCAATGTTTTCCCTGAAGGTGTTTCTCATCCAAGAAGCTTCTTCATTTCTGACTGAATGGTGGAGAATTGAAGAAGCTTCTTGGATGAGAAGCGAAACGTCTTCGAGGAAAAAACAAAGTCCAGTTAGCTTTTGAAAAAGCACCTTTGGGGCAACGATGACCTGGATGACTGAGAATCTCCACAGACATCTACAACTACCTGTTTTTCTCGGACTGCATGAACAATCAACAAATGTGTATTTATGAAACAGGTCAGAAGTTCTAACACTGATTAGTACCAGCTCATGTGTCGCCTGTTAACTGCAATTCATTGGGTTGTAACTCACTTTTTTCCAAGCCGAGTGCAAATGAGTCAGGAATTATGCACTAGCCGGGATATAAATCACAGAGAAAAGGAAGTGCTTTTAGAAAGGCATAGTAAGCATATGTTAATGTCCTCAGAATAAATCCGTTTAAAAATGTCAGTAAATGCTGGAAAGAGGATCACTGCTATAGATCAGGAAGATCATGGATTCATGGTTATGAATGTTGCCATTGATTGTTGTAATTAATGCTGCTGTGCTCAGCTTAGGAGATGCCATATATTATTCATGGCTGGGAACCCCAGAGAACTTTCCATCTAATTCTAGCCAATAGGAATTGTTATCTCAAAGGTCAGTGGGAAATGGAGCATCACCCAATGTGAGAATTATGAGGTTGCTGCATCAGCAAGTTTGCCTTTCCACTTCACATATATCGATGTTATTCTGTTATGCTTTTAAAAAGTAAATGAATAATACAGCCAAGGAGCAACAAGAGAAGAAAGGGGGATGTGTTACATGCTCAACATCAGTCATTGTCCTTTGAGGCAACTCAACAAGACTTTTGCTTCTTCAGAACAAAAAATAATGGACTAAGATAATCAGGGATAAGGATTAAAACAGGTTTTTTTTAAAATTCCATTTTTAAGGAGCTCTAAGTGAAACGACATTGACAGCAGTGGGTTACTTTTCTTGGAAATACTTGATAGTTGAAATCAATTTTCTAATGCAACGGCATTTTCGAGTGATTTAGGACCAGATTCTATCAGGTAACTTGTTTCACATTGCAGACTTCTCGTCCTGCTTCCTATAGATCAGGGGTGTCAAACTGGGGGTCCCCGGGCCAGATGTACCCCTGCATAGGCCATGCCCACCCCACCTCCATGAAGGGAAAAAAAAGCATCAAGCAATGTGATAGCAACCCTTACGCCACAAGTTTGACACCAATGCCATAGGCTATCAACTATCTGGACATTTAATCAAGTGAGCTTTGAAAACAGAAGTTGAGCCATCAATCATTTCTTTATTAATTCCTCAGGGACAAGTGCTACTGGTTTTAAAAGTATTGCTGCCCTCAATTGATTGTTCTGTTATTATTTCTCCCTGGATCCAAGGGAGAGAAGATTGAGAGAGAGAATTGGGGTTGATGGAGACAGATCAAAGACTTGAGGAACAAAACAGTGAGGTGAATGAAAAGTTAAGGATGGCATATGACAGAGCTTGCCAACTATTTTTTTCTTTAACTATCAAGCTCCTTGAGTTCATATTTCCTTGCCTCTTACTATGTGTAGCACCCTGTGAACATTTTGGGGAACAGCTACATCTGTTAGTGTAGTTGCTGTAGCTAGGGCAGTGTGTGTGTTGCACAATTGACTAAATGCAGCAAGAAGGGAAAAATGAATAAATGGGTGGCACAAACTGGGAATGGGATATAATACAAAAGCAGAACAGGAAGCTATAAACATGTCTGAATAAAGTACAGACTGGGTAGCAATGGACTTAGCATGCAATATGCTAGTGATTTGCATATATATATATATATATATAATATATATATATATATATGTTATGTATGTATGTATGTATGTATGTATGTATGTATGTAGTATGTATGTATGTTCAAATCCCAGTAAGGCTAGCTGATGAGAGCTAAATAGCTGAAATAGATCTATATTAATCTCCCTTTATTTATTTATCAGCACAAATTTAAAAAAAACAAATATAACAAAGGCAACAGTAAAAATATTGGGTTTCTGTCGTGATGGACTCTTGTGACGAGCCGATTGACAGATGATGGAAGCCGTTAGCTTCCTCCCATAATTGGGGCTTACCAGGGGTTGTAAAAATCTAATGTGTGTGTGTGTCCTCAGGCTGTGTGGATGAGGAAAACAATGAGACCAACAAAAGCACTTCACAATCAAAATAAATTCACACAACCTCCATTGTGTTCTGTGCATCACTTTTTCAGCTTGGTCTCTTTGTTCACTGTTTTTCTTTACTTGGGATTAATGACCTGCTTGGGGCAAATATATTAGCAACATTGAGTGCAATGGTACGTTATTATCATTATCCACCCATCCATGTGACTGTCCATCCATCCATCTTCATATCCATGCATATTTTCTGCCACCATGCCTTTATCTGAAAGTGGCTATAGAACAGAACATTCTCCCTTTTCCCCCCAAAAAACCCAGAGTGACTATGCAAATGTCAGGGAGAGAGCTTCATATCTAAGTATAGAAACAATTGCAGATTGATAGACATAATTGAGCTTTGGTGGGATAATTAGCATTATTGAAATGCAAAAACAGAATAATCAAGTATATAAATGCAACTGAAGAAGCAATTCAATGTAACATGCATCTGAGAAAACCAATGGAGAGCATCTGGGTAAAAATAATTGGAGAGAAAAACTGCACTGCCAAAGAAGAAAAAATGTGAATGATGCCATCATGAAACAAATTTCAGACACAAGAGTGAATAGTAATAGAAGAATGGCATCCCCTTTATATTCCTGAATTGCTTGTTAACCATGTTCTGTTTCAGAAGAGAGAAGGAGGGGTCTGGCAAGCTCTTATCTGACTGATCCAGTAAAATAGGTCAATGGGATTATAGTATCGTCTGAAATATTTGAAACTAGAATGAGTCCTATGCGGGGGAAAAAAAACACCAGCCCCTTTCTCAGTTTCAGACGCAATTTGTGGAGGACCATATAGTGATAATTTTCAAATACCGGTTGCAGTCAGAAACGTTTCACTGTGCAACCATGCAGAAGGGCATCTGGCTACATCTCCACAAATGAAAATCCTGTGTTACTCCATGATTGAAGGTGAATTATTCATGGGAAAAGGTGAGGCTCTGCTAAATGTGTCTGCACCAAAAGATCCTTTGCTTATGAGCAATGTTTAAATGCTCCTCCAGCATCGGACCCTTTTAAATAAATACAAAGTCAATTAACAACCTGCCATAATGATTGTAAACAATTCAAAGTTCAATTCAAAGGAAGAGCCGTAAACTTCATTAGCGGACACAATAGCGCTTCTTTATTCTTTCCCACGAGAGAGAACTAGTTTGTCATCATGTCAGGGTGGAGAAACATTTGAAGTTGTCCAGAAGACTTATGAAATCTGTCATCGCATTTGGAAAGCAGAGAAGCACATCATTGCCATTAATCGTTTAGAGGGAATTACCATTTCTCAGCACTGGAAAAGTGGAGGGCTGAGGAATTTGTTACCCCGGTTACTGAAAATGCCTGATTCCCCCCCTCCTCCCAATTATGTGGTGGATGCACTTTGATTTCCTTGGTAGACAAAGAAAAAAGTGAGATGTGGAGGCATGAATTTTACTAGCTTACATCATAAACATATGCTACAATCAGCCAGTGTTTCTGACGTGTAGTTTATTTTGTCATTTATTTATCCTTAAGCTACTTATTACTGCTGTTTGATTACTGTGTTAAACAAATTCCCTTGAACATGATCTCTGCTGGCTGGAGAAGAGGGCGGGAATCTTCCGTGTTTTCATGTAGCCTCTCTGTATATATTAATCAGTTTTTTATTATTTTATTTTTTATTTTTTTATTAATAAACATGTAAAATACACACACACAAAACTTAGACGTACACCACATTTACACAATACAATACGAACAGGAGTTTTCTGTTCTTTCTAATAGCAATTATCAATCGATACCACTCATCTGATATTATTTCCCCTTCTATTGTATTTCATTTGGATTTCACCATTCTTAACCCTCTTATTTTACTCATAACTATTATTTTTGAGTTTTGTTATATTCCTTCATTGTATGAAGGAATATTAATCATTTACAAATCATTAAAAATAAGAGGAAATACATAACAATAATAATCTTTTACCACCATTTCATATTTTTCTGTGCAATGTGTTACGTCTGAGCTTTTCTATGTAGCTCTCTACACAACTTCCCTTATTAATGAATTAAGTGCAACTTCTTGACCAAACTGAGAGTCCTAATAGATTATATTTTAAAATAATCTTCCTACCATTGTGCTGTTTATAAAATTTTGGTAGATGAAACAGGAATGGTCAGTAATATCTTCCCTTCATTGGCCACTTTGGTGCCATCATAGAGCTCAGTTTAATAGATCCCAATATTTCATTTTGCAAAAGGTAAAGTGTTGTAGGTTGGATTGGTGTCCTCTCCTTTAAACTGAAATAACCTGAAATCTACAAGTCTAACCCTGGAAAGAATTCCTAGGGCTGTATTTGATGCAGACAGTGGCTGCTCAGGGGAATGCAGAAACTTTTCCCATGACGAACAGCGATACAACATTTCAGCACCCCTTCTAAAATATTCTTGCCTCCACGGACAAAAAAAATAGAGCTTTGATATATATAAGCAGGAACAATGGACTAATTTAAGCATAGCCAATAAACAACGGAACAATGGCAATCACACTTGTTTGGCTACTGGCTTGTGGCTTTTTCCAGTACACACCTAAATTACATGTTTCCGCATTTGGTAGGCTACGGACAAATTTCAAGAAGTAAAGGACACTGTTTTTGTAATTTCAAGACTTGAAAACATTATAGTAACAACATGTCTTTTCCTGATGCTCAGGGACACTCCAGACTTTTGCATTTGGTGCTCTGCCAGCAAAGTTCAAGACACTTGACTTGGCTTACCCTTCTGTGTTGAGGAGATATCTGCCATCAGATAACAGTGATTAATCTATAAACCTCTTGAAAGGACACCCTCAATTTGTCAAGAACCTTATCTTAGATGCCAGCCTAATCTTATCTCAGTTTTGATGAGATATCAGTGCTACGTAGGTTGTGGAAATGGTACAGTTATCCTATATCTTGATTTTAGAGAAATACGGAGAGCTGCGTTGAGTGTCATTTTGATTAATAAGCTAGTCTGGAAGGGGGCATAAGTACAAAATGGATTGCTCAGAAGGAAACTGGTGCTCGTCAATGGTCTTTTGTTGAAACCAGAATGTTACCAGTTCCATTCTGAGATTTCCAACTGACAAAGATTTCTTGTTAATGGATGGGATGAAGAAGTCAACGTTGTAAATGAGATGCAATGCAGCATTGCTAATACCCTATAAAGAGAAATTGAGAAATGGGTAAAAGGAGGCAATGCAAAGTTCCTTAAGGAAACAAAAATCAGCTACACAGAACAGAAGTCTTGGCAATACTGATGTGGAATAATAATTGATTACAAAATAAATATCAGTCAGTAGCATGATGATGACTAAAGGGCGAAAAAGCAAATGCAACTCTAACTTGCATCAAGAGAACATTTCTAAATCAAATAATATTCCAGATTCTGAAGCCGCCACCTTGAATATTATCCTTAGTTATAGATACTAATCTTTAAGAAGAATTGAAGTGGGATATGATCAAAGAAGAGCAATGATTAGGGACGATATATTAAATCATCTGAAGATTAAAGGAATTAGAAATGCTTAGCCTTGACAACAGAGCACTGAGGAATAATAGAACAACATGTTTAAGTACCAGAAAATGTGTCCCACAAAAGGCTGAAAGCTATCTTTGTACATACAACAAAGCAAGATACAAAATAAAAAAAATGTATAAAAAGATTGATTCTGGTTGAAGGTTAGGTTCAACCAGGGGTGGGTTGGTCTTGGCATTACTGCCAGTTCGGTGTGCGCAAAAATCAAGATGGCGTCCACATAGGAGAACTAGTTCGGGGGGGGGGCATTGCAGGCCTGGGTCGCTGCCAGTTCCAGCGACCCAAGCCGCCATACCACTACCGGTTCGGCCGAACTGGTCCAAACCAGTAGAAATCCACCTCTGGGTTCAACTAATGGCCAGCAAGGATGGATGTGATGTCTCCTGCATTATTGACAAGGTATTCCCTGGGTCTCCATGATATTTTTTTAATTGTCCAGTTGTAGGATCGTCCATTAATCAAAACAATATGGAAAGGAGCCCTGTTGGTGCAGTGATTAGAATGCAGTATTGTAGGCAAACTCTGCCCATTGCCAGGAGTTCGATCCTGAAGGGACTCAAGGTTGACTCAATCTTCCATCCTTCTGAGGTGAGTAAAATGAGGACCCAGATTTTTGGGGGCAATAGGCTCACTCTGTAAACCACTTAGAGAGGGCTGTAAAGCACCGTGAAGCGATATATATGTCTTAAGTGCTATTCCTATTGCTGCTACTATTGCTAAAATACAATGTTCTTCTTTGGAGGAAAAATCTTCTTGGTACATCATACTTATTCCCAATTTGAAGCATTCAAAACAATTGTTTTAAGGGTACTGTTTTTATCTATGAATATTTTGCACATCCCTATTACGCCCATGTATACACAAATATATGTGTATTGATACTGTCCACTTCATAAGGATTTGAGGTGGTTTACCATTACCATCATCTATAAAAATAACAGATGACTGACAGCTAATTAGCAAAGTAGGGCAATTACCATCAGGAATCTAATATTCAAAGGATAGCAGATGTGCAAACACACACACACACACACACACACACACACACACACACACACAAATACATAGAAGACAGGTGTCAAACTCGCTGCGTCACATTGCCGTCACATGATGTTTCTCGAAGTTTTCCCCATTCACGGAGCTGGGGTGGGCATGGCCCATGTGTGGCTCATCCAGCCTGTGGGCTGCCAGTTTGACACCTGACATAGAGTAAATGGGCAAGAGAAATACAGAAAGAGTAAATGAATAAGATTGGACAGAGATGATGGACCTATATCAAAACACATCTCAACAACAGCTCATTAGGTTGTAAAGGACCGAAAAGCATCCAAAAGCATCCAAAATATCCTTTGTCTCACACCAGTTGCCATTTTTTTAAAGAACTGACAGGCTAAGCTTTAGACACACACAGATGCACACACAAATGTGGACTTCATTACCATATCTAAATTGAAGGAAATGGGGAAGGCTGCCACACTCTGGACTCAGGATAAACTGAGGACAAACTCTGGTTATTTCCTTTTCATCTGAAGTGGAAGCCAACCATTGTTTCTTATGGCAGCCTGACAAGTTATCTAATATTAGAAGTTGCCAAGGTAGACTTGTTCAACTGGTTCTGACCTGCTTGCAATGTCCCTCTACAATCACAGAATCAAATCCTCTCTTCTGGTGGAGAGATCCAGAAAGGTTCATTTAGCCCCAATATGAAGCAAATAACATGCAAAAATAGGGATCCAATTATGATTCGGGAACTTGTGGGTAAATCATAAACCTTCTCAGGCATATCATATTATTAGAAACAAGTGCAGGAGACTGGAGGGTGACAGTTTCTAGCTTGATCCCTGGTGCCTCCAGAACTGTCACCCTTCCTACGTTTGAAGGGTAACCATTTCCAGCAGAGGTCTTGGGCCAGTCCTATGATTGGCGCCTAGAACTTCCAAGGGTCTGAATTGGGTGGTACAGTCCAATGTGCATGCCTCTTGCAAGTAGCCAAGCTGTCATTTGCAAGGAATGCAAGAAGGGTAGTGATATAAGGGGTGAAGTAGCACCCACTCACTCTCACTCCTTCTTGTAAAACTGAATTAGGTGAGCTATTCAAATTCTCAAATAAGATTGGCATTTTGTTTTCATTTATATAACAACAATAATCATAATACATGAGCTAATGTGTAAACTCTTTCATGGACTAAAATTAAAGGGGTGGGGAAAATAAAGGTGCAGTGGTTAGAGTACAGTACTGCAGGCTATTTCTGTTGATCATTGGCTGCCAACAATTGGGCAGAATGAATCTCACCAGGCTCAAGGTTGACTCAGCCTTCCATCCTTCCGAGGTGGGTAAAATGAGGACCCAGATTGTTGGGGGCAATAGGCTGACTCTGTAAAACCACTAGAGAGGGCTGTGAAGCACTCTGAAGTGGTATATAACTCTAAGTGCTATTGCTATTTATTTAAGCTTAATGATTTTCCTCCAGCCCCCAAATTGAGGAAGGCAGATGGGAGGTGAGGATTAGAATCCTGGCAACCTTGGCATCTCCACTGGCATCTCTCCATGTTACCAGCCAGCCCCCTAGAAACCTTAAATTCTAAAACAAATAGTATTTGTTTAATTGTATCATAGGATGAGTTCCAGTTAGGAGCGCCTGAGGGAGAATCCAGTGAAAATTCTAACTACAGGGATCGTCACCTGATCTTTTCTTTTGGTTTTTCACTAGCCGTATCAGATCCCCGACCTTCCTATATGTTGAACATTTTTGTCTTTGTATTCCTGTTCCTTTTTACTTTTACTTGGAGCATGGTTGGAGTTTTAACCGCACTGCTTTCTTTTCATTTTAATCTCAACTGTTTGCTTGACGCATTACCTTGCTGTGACCTCTTGAATCCTTTCTTGATTAGCTGCTGTTGCTTGGAGCAGGAACTGCTCTTAATTCTTGGAACTGCTCTAGGCTACTTGGGATGAAGTGAGTCACGTATGCTCTTTCCTGCTCTCTCTTGCCCACTTCCTTCCAAATACCAGTAATTGCCTGTCTTGGCTCTTTTTTTCCTCTTCTTTCTCTATCCTGCACCTGAGCTCAGGAAGTGCCATCTGGTCCCTCCTTTTCTCCTGATCTTCACACATTTCAAGTGGAAGCTTTATAGATCAAATGACGATGCACCATTTGTCACATCAATTTTCCATGCATTTATTCACAAGTCCCTTCCAGCCCCCCCCCCCTTTTTTTGCCCGTGTAATTATAAAATGGGAAGAAACTCCTGCCTTGATCGGCTCTGCAATTTGTTTTGCTTTTCTCACCATTCTGTCTCATCAGCTGGGTTGAAGAAACACTGTGTAAGCCATCAAATTCTTATACTTGAGATATTCCCATAGCCCACTTCTGTTATCAGTTTTTCTGCAACGTATCATTGACATATCGAGTTTGTTGGTTTTTCTAGAGCAACGAAACATCTCCTGGGGACTCACATTGCATCTTGATCATGTTTGAAGGGAAGGAATGGCTTTGCCCATGTGTTCTTGTCCATCCTTAACTCAGGGAAAACACTGCCACGGGCAGATTCTTAATTCTGTCGGAGTGGAGAAAGATAAATATTGTATTTTCTGGTCAACTGTTGTAACTGTTGTTTGCTTTCTTCAGTGAGAACAAGATTGACCAATTTGCTGTCATGCTGATGTTGCATGTTTCAGGAAGGATCATTGTGACCTCACCTACAGTTACCTATCAGAAGAGACTGGCCATTCAAACCATTAGGACATATTGCCTGACTGAAAGACAGTACAGACCCATCGGTCTTTCTACTGATCCTGCCCACTGAGGATTGAAAGATGGCCCATGTGCTCTTCCACCTCTTATTTCATAGAAGCAAGATCTGAAGAAGTCTCTCTGTAGGAATCATGCCCTTACAGTACTTTGCAAACAAAGAAACTGAGCAGCCTGCCTTGAAGCAACTGTCAACCTGAAGAGGGACAAAGTGTAAGAAAGATTGGCCTCTGTGCTAAGACTGCTAACCTGCTTAATGAGAAAGGAATCACTGCATCCTGAACCAGTAACAAAGTTTTTAACTTTCTTCCCTTAAAATGTATTTGTCCATCTTGATTAGTTTTGCATCCCGTCCCACGTTTGCTAACTTCCAATTGGAAAGCCTGCCTTATCATGTTCTAAACATTCTTCGGGTCACACCAAAATAAGAATCCAGTGTATGACTTCATCCAGGGGTGGGTTGCTGCCAGTTTTACTACCAATTTGCAACGCCGCGCGCCTACGCTGTTCAATGTAAATTGTTCTTCGTGCTTGTGCAGAACAATTTACAGTAAACTGTGCACACACAGTCACTAAAAACCAAATGGCGGCGGCTGAGTGGCAGCAAGGGAACCAGTTTGAGGGCATGGCAGGCCTGGGTCACTGCTGGTTCTGTGACCCAGGCCTGAATTCCACTATCGGTTCGGCTGAACCGGGAGCAACTCACCTCTGACTTCATCCTGCATTAGTAGAATGGCTAAACAAGCTGTTCTGGTCCAGCTTTTTGCCCACTTTTCAAAACTGGCTTTGCAGTCAAAGTGAATTCCTGTTTCTATAGTATTTAGCAGCTAATGCTGCAGAATATCCTGAGTATAGTACTATCAATGGGGGAAGTAACTGTAAGCATGATCATCCTGCAAACTATTTCCTACTGATAAACTGAAATGATTCCTTAACCAAGATTGTCCAATTTGGGAAAGAATAAAATAAAAGTGGAAGGAATAAATGCTGGCACACCATTGTAAGCAGTTTTAGCATCCAGTTTTTTAAAAAATGGCTTCACCCAAGCTCCCCATTTATGAGACAACCATAGCAAACCAATGTAATAATTGCACTGAGGAAAGAAAAAAAGGGGGGGGAAGCAATTCAAGTAAGAAGCCTAATACTGAAACACAGGTAAGCCCATTTAAACAACTTAATCTTTCATCTCAAATTTGACATTGTTAGTTGAACTGTTACGAGAGCTTTGGTAATCCTGTGACAATCTACTCAAGTCCAGCTATTTTAATGTAACCCATCTTGCAGTTTTAAGCATTCCAAAGAACCTTGCAACTGATAGATATGAGTGGTTCATGACAGCATTGGGAATTCAGTGAATAGTTAATATTTCTTCATGTTAGTCACAAGAAAATTTATCAATCTTATAATGAATTCTAATATCTTGAGAATACAGAAATATAACTTTGTGATCCAATAAAGGTAGGCTTGCATCTGATTGCTATTAATATATTTGTCCTACTATCACAGATTGAACATATGGTATCTTTATAACAGAAGCGGGCAAACTTGTGGGCTTCTGAATCTCTGCTGACCTGAGGAAAAAACTAACGCACATGAAAATACCAACATATAACCTAAGATAACCTTGGCACAATTTTAATTTTAAAAATCAAAGGAAAGTCTCTTCATCTTCTCTTTCCAAGCCTGAAAGCAGCCAGTTGTAGTTCCTCCCACACGACATTTAATTCTGGTAAGTTTGTGGTTGTATTCCCCCCCCCCCGTCTTCCCCCCCAAGTCAGTCTTGACGCCTAGTGATTGCCTGGAAAAATCCCTGTTGTTTTGTTTCAGAAGTGGTTTGACATTGTCTCCTTCCTAGAGCTGAAAGTGAGTGACTGGCCCAAGATCTCCCAGTTACTTTTGTGCCTAAGGCAGGACTAGAACGCACGCTCACTTGGGTTCAGCCCAGTGTCCTAAGCATTAAACCAATCTCACTTTGTTTCTGTACTACCCTGTTTCCCTGAAAATAAGAACTCCCCAGATAATAAGCCTAATTGGGCTTTTGAGTGCATGGACTAAAATAAGGCCTCCCCAAAAATAAGCCCTCCCTGAAAATATTGCAATGCAGTGCAACCATGAGGTGATCATGCTTGCTGCCTCCTGCACCTCAAAAATAATAAGACCTCCCTGAAAATAAGGCCAATTGCTTATTTCAGGGATCAAAAGAAAATAAGACCCTGTCTTATTTTCAGGGAAACACAGTATTTATGCATCATTCCACTGAGTGGGGTCTTCCTTCGAAACATCTCCAGTGCAGCTCTCTGCCAGAAAGTTGCCCATGCCAATATATAGTCTAGACAGTGGACAGCATTCAAACATATATTTCCACTGGCTTTCTGTTTTCTAATGTCAGATTTCATTGTCAGTTTGCCCTGGCACCACCATCCAATGATTTCATAAATGAGCCAGAATGTGATTTATCTCTTCATTTCGGTTTTTCCATGGGAGTAGGTATACTTAGCAGGGTGAATAATTTTAATCTTCACCATCTTGCTGAGGGAAGCTCCTCACAGTACATCACAATAGGTAGTTCCTACAGTCCCAACCTTCTTAAACACTTGGTACTTGAACAGGCTACAGAAAGGAAGAATGAAAAGCCCAACACTTGATATTAACAGATCAGGAGTTTAGATTTTTTTTTCCTAACCACATTTTGTGGAGCCTGAGGAGAACTAGGAATAGAGGCCAAAGCTTGTCTTCTAGCTAGTATTTCAGTTTAACTCTTTGCGGTTCCGTGGACTTTTGCCAACCAGTATAAGTATAATCTTTATTGTCATTGTACTTAAATATAACAAAATTGGTCAGTTGCTTCTGTAATGAATGGAAAGCAGTAGAAGGTTAATAGCTCTGCCATTTAGGAAAAAGAAATATTCAAGAAGCCAACTTGAGTTCTATTTATTCCTAAGGAAACAACTACAAAAAACCCTCAAAATTACATTCCAAACACACATTACTTTTCAATACAAAAATCAAACATGGGGTTAGAAATGTTGGGTAATAAATATGCTTACCCCAAAGGCATGACTGTTCTACAGATTCAAAGGCAAGAGTAAGAAAAACATCTTATGTGGTTCAATATTCGAGCTTTGAAATACTTTGCAGAGACTGAAAAACAGGAGCAGATGTTCACCTTAGCCAGGATGTAGCCTTGAAAGGTATCATTCCCTCTTGGTTTCTCTTGCTCATTCCAAAAAAGCAAGATGTTTTGACTTTAACATTTGAGGTTCTTATAATCTTGCCTGTTCTGTAATCCATAATTTAGACATTGCCTCATAGATGTGCTCTTACTGTGAATGTAATAAAAACTTGGTGAGAAAGCCATATGGTGCCCTCAATTACCTCCGGAAGTAAGTGAGTTGTAAAAATGTTTCTTTTAAAACAAAGAAATGCTGGCATTTTCTTCCCATTTTGCATATACATTTAAGGAAAAAAACCCCACATAGCTGGAAGAAAGTGCAGTGTAAACATCTAGGCCAGTGTTTCTCAACCTTGGTGACTTTAAGTCCTGTGGACTTCAACACCCAGAATCCCCCAGCCATGATGCACCAACACTAAACAACCTGTGTTAGCAAGGAGTTACAATAAACACAAAACCAGAATCCTGTGGAAGACGCTTGACCACATTGTTACAATCATAACAATGGCTTTGCTCTGTTTTCTAAACTACTGATTGTTAGTAACAACAAACTGTACACACCCCAAGAGGGGGGGGATTAGATTAGGTAGATTTAAAGAGCAAAATAACCATAGGTTGCCAAATATCCCACTGCCTCAAACAATAAACTAAGGTTCTTAGCTAGATAAAAATAGCCAAATAGCTTATTGGCGAAGTTTCCTCTAAATTCATGAGGGACAATGACTAGGTTTGTTGGCAACTTCAACACAGCTCCCAACATGAAATAAACACAAAACTACCCCCCAGCTGTGCAGTTAAAGGAAACATTTTCTAACACCTAGGTGTTTAGGATCTGGATAATTATGACAATAAGTACAGATAATGTTAAGAAATTTTATTTGGCTCTGTGATGAAAGCACATAAATTACAAGTGGAAGAAACATCATGCCACAAAATTGCATAGGGTTCTTACAAAAAATGTGAATTATGCGTCTAAAGGCTGAAAAATAAAATTATATACATGTTAAATGATTTTTTTTCCTAAGTGAAAGCAAAACCACTATTTCCAATCAGCCAGTCACATACATTATTTTATACCAATGTTCAATAATGTTAGTTTCAAATGAAAGCAAGCCCTATCTAAAAGAAAACTCTTACAACCATGTTGACAGTTAAAATGTCCAAATTCTCTGTGTGAAGATCTGTCCTAAGCTGCTAAAACAATTCTCAGTAGTGTATCTGAAGTATACAGTGGGGCCCAAGGTAATTCAATGCAGCTCTATTCTCTATAGCAAAATGTCCACAGTAGATTATTTTGACATGTTCAACAACATAACAAGGCAAATACATAGAAGGCACAAGACTCTCACATCATAGACTCCTTTTTCATTACCTTACTTTATTTCAAGTAATATTCATGATAAATGATGTATTACTGCAAGTTTTAACAATGCAAGATATACAATATTACACACTAAAACTACAACTGCAAAAAGGGGCACTGTACAGATATTAAAAAAGTAAGTACAGTCAATGATCAGTTACAAATGTACTGAAAACCAACTACTCTGTCAACCATTAACTTGGTAACTTTACATCATAAATTAAAAAGCTTATCAGAGTTTCTCCTACTGGTTTGAAACTGCAGTATACAAGCATGGCAAAGAAATAACTATAGAACTAGTATCAATACTGGATGATTGTAGCCTGTCTAACTTGAAACAAACTTATTTAACTTTTATCTTAGAAAATGCAGCATTAAACTTTTGACCCTTCCAGGTTTTTATATTTAATGATTAATAATATTGATCTTCAAAGTGCAAAAGTAGAATAAATGATAGGAGTCATCTTCTTAAAATCAAAATGATACTTTTCATTTCCATTATATCCTCTAAATTACTCCATAAAATGTAAGCAGTTTATCTTTTATATACTCTTAACAATGTGCAACATTTCTTCATGCATGATGTAGCTAATGAAAAAAAAATACTGTTTAGCCAAAATTTTAGTTTCCCTATGTACACTTAGCATTTAATTCAATTTCTATTTTGTTTGATCTCTATTTATTGCTTGCATTTAAATAAAATAAGTTATTTTTACTGAGCTCCTGAGGGAAAACAAACTACATATACGCTGTTATGTATTCCAACTCCTTACCACTATCAGAACAAACTATAGTGTTTCAGTAATATCCACATGATAGAGCAGTAAGGAATGCTGGGGGTGGAACTGTAACCTTCGTAAGATTAACTATATAAAGGGGTAGAATTAATCAGATTTCTCTGATTCTTTTTCACATATATTTTAAATTTGAATCATCTACATTTCTATACCCTTGGGAAATGGCATTTCCATGTGCGTTCCATAGATTAAAAAAAGAAGAAAGATATAATAGCACAAACCAGTTTAATAATTACGGTAGGTCAATGATGCAACCCAAAAATAATTGAAAGCAACATTTTTGAATATATCTTACATTTGAAAGTAGTACAGAAGTCTGAATGAAAGATTCTGATTGTGCAACAATTATTTCATAACAGTATCAGTTATCTCTGATGGCTGTATGAGTCTCTTTCCTAAAGCTTTTAATTTTACCTCAAGGGAAAGTTCAGCAAGAACTTGCCTCTATGTTTGATTTACAGAGACAGAATGTGCATACACATATGTGAATTCCTATCACATCTGAAGCATGTATAATCATTTTATTATGTCTTAAAGAGATTTTGGTTTGGGGATATATTCTACAGTAGTAGTTACCACAGTTACAGAGAACTAACACTGATAGTTCTCTGTTGAGACACAACCAACACAGCCAACTATCACTGCACAGAAAGCTAAAGGAAAAAAAAAGTTTCTTTTCTCAAAGTGCCATTGTTAAGATGACGAAAGCTTTCAAGGTGTAGTTGCCAAGGAAGTAACAAACAATTACGGATACTGTGATAACCGTGGGTGGAATATTGTGTCACTTCTGTTTCATAAAGAGATGTAAACACATTTACTTGCACAAAACATACTGGTCCCCAAAGAATCCTCCAGCCTGCTCATGGTTTAAAAATGACTGATGTAAATATGGCCAGATAAACACTGACCTCTTGGTTTATGCCATTAAACTAAAAAAAAAAAAAACAAGGCCTACAAATAGGATGTAATTTCCACACCCAACTCATTTGTTTTAGAAATTAGTACAATCCCAATGGAGGTCTTCCATATCTGAAGCTGCCCAATGGTCATTCAAAAAGAGGAACATTCCTGGGGAACAACATAGTGACTTGCTCTGTCAGAGAAATTTAAGATGGGGATCTTTGTGGGAGCTGTTAGAGAGGTGTATCAAATACTTTTCCTGGATTATCTTCTAGCTCTTCATTTTGCAGTGGTTTGTGGTTCAATTTTCCACCATCGGATGCCAGGGAAGAAGAAGTAGAGCTGTGATCGCCATCCTCACTGATTTTGCCTTTCATCGCTTCTTGAACAAATTCCAAGATTTCCAGTGGCAGTCTTTTGAATTTGTCTTGATATTCTTGATCAAGTTCAGCCTGTAACTGGAAATGACATCAATATTGTCATAAATAAAATCACAATGATTTACCCCCTGCTTTTTTTAAACAATAGGGAAAAAAACCCCACACTCCCTTGACTGACATTTCCAAATGGTGAAAGGAGAGGGACTGCATTTGGTTATTTTTTCCAGCTGTGAATTTGACATGAGGATGGGGAGGAAATCTACCATTGGCTGACTTCCATTTCTTTAGAGGATGCAGGACGATTGTTCATGTACCAATAAGTCATAAAGCAACTATGTTGACTATTACAGCCTGCTTTCCAAAAACCCCATCATTCTGGATGCCTTGATATCAAACATCTACATCCAATGCTTTCCAAGTATATTGGACCTACTCCTACAAAATACCATGTTGCCAGGGAGATTCTGGGAGCTGGTCCATCTTGAGGGTATCAGATATGTGTAGGATATCCCTATGTGTAGATAGGTTTAATTTCGAGACTCAATTTAATAGTCACATGACCAGCAGGAATTTTGCTGTCTCTGCCATCACTATGAATCTCGATTCATAGTAAAATGCACTGTAGCATCCTTGTGTTAATTACTATTGCTATTTAGTCTTGTTTTGGAAGACTTTGATACTGAGAAATATATGCTAAATCAAAAGTAAAGTCAACTTTTATTCAAAATGTAAAAAACTCAACTGATATAACCAACAGAACTGCATTTACTGATTTACAAAAATATTAAATGTATTGAAAGAACACTGTAATCTATGAGTAATCTGACACCAGTCGATAAATACCTATTTATTTATTTGGTGTCTATTTGACAATTACATTCTTATGCAATAGTAATTAGTACTGAGCATGAATTAATCCAATAGTAGTTACTATTAAACAATTAATTGCTTATGAAAGAGTGCTGAAACATAACAAATCTAGAGTCCGAAACAATATTTCTAAATGTTGAATTACAAGTAAAAAAATCTCCATAGAAATTCAAATGATAAGGCTAAGCCATGATGTCCAGAAATGGGCAAACCGTTGCACCATATTTGGAAATGAATGGTTACTTTAATTTGGTGATGCCTCACCAGAGAAACGCCAATTATTATGAAGACAGAATTGTAATTTGTATTGGCATTCATTCTTGAAGCTATTAGCTAAGCCTAATATTCAATTGCAGCAGATTCAATTACAATGGTATTTTCTGAATTCTTCCCACGAGAACATAAATATGTATTTTAAAAAGGCAAAGATAAACGTTTGTCCTTTTCAATTTAGGAATAACAATGCTCTGCTAAAGATTGACCTCTGGTTATGTTCTTCCACTAGTAAAAATAGACCCATTACAGATGAGATTATCCTCTGCCCAACATGAATCCCCTACTTTATAAAAACTGAGAGACCCTCCAAATAAAGAGCAAATTCTGAGGTGCTTGGAGGTGCAACAGGGGGAGAGGGCAATGCATGATTTAAGATTACAAGTTCATATCATTTACCTGGAATAAGTCCCACGAAACTAAACAGGACTTCCCAGTAAAAATGCATATATTATCAAGGTGTAAAAACTACTTGCAATGAATATTTGCATTTCTAACTTCGATTGATCTGTTACTTTAGAACAGGGGTGTCAAACTCGCACACGTCATCACTTGACATACCGCAACTTTCCCCCCCTTCACTAAACCAGGGGAGTGACCAGTGTGTAATGCATCTGGCCTGTGGGTCGCGAGTTTGACACCCCTGCTTTATAATATATTTACACAGAGGAACCCAAGACTGTAAATATGGAAAGGCATTAATCATTAAAAAAGATAAGTTTATTTTTATTATTTTTATAATAATATCAGAACTAAATAGGTTAAATATTTTAAAGATGCGGTCTGAGGAATTCCAGGGTTGAGGTCCATACATCTTAAAGTCGCCACAGTTGAGAAATACTGATCTAAATGGTATCCAAGATTCCAAACCTTTTATAAAGTATGTATTAAAATATATAAAATAACAATGGGATCTTTGACTGTAATAGAGTCATAGCATGTATTAATAACTGTATGTTAGGAGGGGCTGAGTAAAATCTCTCAAGCAATTTTTTCCCTCTCCTGGAGTTACCAGGGAATGAAGGTGGTCAAATGTTATTATACTACCTTTTGCACTGAGTCATGTACGTTTCCATGAAATATTTAAAATAATATAACATTAGTACAGAAGTACAATTAGAAATGAAGGAAAAAATGGGGACGAGAGGAAGACTTTAGAGGTAGTTTGGGAAACAACAAGCATATTAAACTGTTCCACTGATGTTATGTTGATATTGTGCTCCAAGGAGATAGTTTAACAGCCCATGAGATTACTGAAAAGTCACCATGAAAAACAGAATGTCTAATCCCATCGCTCAATCCTAACCACGACCTCCAATTACTGCACAGAGAAACTGAAAGCAATTCAGTGAATCTGCTACCAGGATGCCTCCAGCAGTTTTTTAAAGATAGTTAATGTTGGATCCCAAGAGCTGTGAGGCATGCAGAAAGCCACCTCATTTTCATTAGTACTAATTGAAGAAGATATCAGTGAAAGTCATTTAATGCAGCTATTCGAGGCACATATCAGTCTCCAGGCTTTTGCCTAATATAGTGGTATTCTTGAGGAGCCAAGCACACAGTTTCCTATTCAAATGTGTTTCCTAAATATGGGGTGGTTGGTAGAGTAAATTATCACAGCTCACTGCTCTTATAAACACTACTCACAGATTTCAGGTACCTTGGAGGAAAAAAAATGTTTACATTCCAGTGAAATAATTCTGGAAGTATATTAGCCTTGCTAGATAGAGGATGGCAAACAGGGATGGTAAAATAGCCGAAAGGGGAAAATCTTTATACTAACTCAGGCTATATCATTGCTTCTTGTGCCCAATGACAGGAAAGTACAACAAGGCAGGATTATATCTTCCAACAATGAAAGATGTTAGTATTACAGAAAATAGTTCAAAAAATAATTTTCCTCCTTCAAAGAAACAAATTACAGGTGGTCCTTGACTTACGCCCACAATTGAGCCCAAAACTTGCTAAGTAAGACAGTTGTTAAGCGAGTGTTGCTCCATTTTGCAATCTGTCTTGCCATAGTTATTAAGTAATCTGGCTTCCTCATTAACTTTTACTTGTCAGAAGGTCACAAATGGTGATCACATGACCCAGGGACATTGCAACGGACATAAATAGGAGTCAATTGGCAAGCACTGATCATGTGACCATGAAGATGCTGCAACGAAAAAAGAGTCACAAGTAACTTTTCTCATTAGTAACTTTGTTGTAACTTTGAACAATTACTGTTGTAAGTCAAGAACTACCAGTAATCCTTTTGAATACAGGTCATTCAAAGACTCTTGCAAAATTTGGATGGCAATAAAGAATATGTAGATATGAATATTTAAATATATTTAGATATAAATTTCAATGGTAAATAGTAAAGAACTTCCTGTATGATTCTGCACATTGATGTAGAAATATCAGGTGGAAAATTTTGACTTTTTTACTTTGTTGAGGACTGCAGTCTTCATAATTTTAAAATCTCTGATCAATTATTTGAAAGAACTATACTGTATATTTAAAATAAAAAGGTGGTTCCTATTTCAAGCCAAACAGTAAGGTGGTCATCACCAGAGTCATCTTATAAGGGAAATGGGTGGCATAAAAATCTAATAAATAAACAAATAAATGAATGATATAAGCCATACAGTTTAAGATACTGTAATATTTTTTTCAATTGTTCAATATTTGCACAAGCAGCAATTAAAATGGTTTGCAGTGCTAGATAAAACATGAATAAGGAAATGAAGTTGAAAATCAGCTGGAGGAAGTGTACTCACCCACCCCTGCCTCTGTATAATGCTTTTGTGGTGTTCTACACAATGATTTACAACAATTTTACTGGACAATCCCATCATAATAATGAAGTAGTCTTGGGGCTGCCAAGAGTTTTTATTTGCTAGAGATATGAGTGAGGGAAGCAGCAATGCATATATGCAAGAGAGAGAGGTTTTCTAAGAGAATAGCAAGTGTAGGGCTCAATAGCAGAGTACCACTGACTCAACAGCATTTCTCAATAAACATGGAAAGTTGCAATATATGGGCACTAGTTTGTTAGAGATGATTCTAGTTTTTCCTACTATTATAAAGATGGAGTGATTATTCGCAAAGTACTCACTTAAGTATCAAAATCATACACAGCCCTTCTTAGTGTAGATGTTAACTATGAGATTTAAAAAGAGGACTCACAATGCTATTGTCTTATTCTGACTGCTGACAAAGTTTTCATAAAGGTAAAGGTTCCCCTTGCGCATATGTGCTAGTTGTTTCTGACTCTAGGGGGCGGTGCTCATCTCTGTTTTAAAGGTGAAGAGCCAGCACTATCTGAAGACATCTCTACGGTCATGTGGCCGGCATGACTAAATGTCAAAGGCAGATGGAATGCTGTTACCTTCCCACCAAAGTGGTCCCTATGTTTCTACTTGCATTTTTACATGTTTTTGAACTGCTAGGTTGGTAGAAGCTGGGACAAGTAACAGGAGCTCACTCCATTATGTGGCACTAGGGATTTGAACCACCGAACCTCTGACCTTTCTGATCGACAAGCTCAGTGTCTTGGCCACTGAGTCCCTATAAAAGTTTTCATAGTTATAGCCAATTTAATAGGTAAACCAGAAACACATTATGCAATTATCATGACCTGTGTAAGAAATTCCTAAACACACCCATTGTATGTGCAAAAAAGGAAGGACACCTCGATTCCTACTATGGACAAATGGTTGCAGAAGTTGATAGAGTTGGCTGAAATGGCAAAACTGACTACTTTGATTAAAGAAAAGGCCATGAATACTTTTGTTTTCACATGGAAACTGCTTTTGAATTTTGTGCTTGAAGTGGCAAAGAAACTCTAACTTTGGGTTTTACAGATTACGCTGACAGATCTTTATAGAAATGACTTGTTCATACTATTATGGAAAAGCAAAAAGCTGTGATTTGATGTTAATGCCTTATTTTACTGTAACAGAGAGAGTAGGAAGTCAATGCTTCTTTTTGCCCCCGCATCTTTCCTCACTTCACTTATCCCTTTCCCCTCCTCCCTCACTGCTCTTCTATTTAATTTTGTATTTTGTATTTTATAATATGCTATAACTTAATAAAAATGTTTAAAAAAACACACTAGTTGTGAGAACAAAACTACAGATAAATATCATGAAAAGCAGCTAAGCCAGTGCAAATATGAATGGTAAGGAAAGCCGTTGGGTTATTTGATATTAAAGCACAGAATACATGTTCACAATGTATCTTATAAGCTAACCTCCACCCTCCATCCGAAACGCACAATCTACCAACGCTTGTGTGTTTATCCTGTTTAACTGTTAGATTACGTAACAAGAACTGTCTGTTATTTAAGTAGCTGTAAAGTCAACCTTTGACATTAATTTCAAACAGATCTTATGCAGTAAACGACAGGTGGAAATCTCAGGAAGTAACTGCAGACTATTTAATTACAGCAGTAAAAAAAGGTAGCCCTTTGCTGTAAGTACCATGCAAGAAAAAGTTATTTTGTAGGCAGAAAAAAATCACTGTGCAAATCTATTTAAATAAGTCCACACTGATTAGATTGTTTCTCATTAACAAGTGTGGGAGAAACTGAGGGTTGTGTCATGATGCTTGAATGTTACACTTTTGTTTTGTTGAATTACCTGGGCCTAGAAGGACTGACCAGGAAAGATGATGGAGAATGGCAAATTTTGTGTGATCCTATTAGTGACATTACGTTTAACTAACGAACAACTGGTTACTGTTGAACAGAAACAATTAGATATTTAAAATATGCTCCATCAACACTGAAGAATACTGCAAAGCTCTGGAATGCTTTGCTACGTCCTTGGAGCAGCCCTCAAAAAAAAAGGAGAACCACTGATATGGGGTAAAGTAAACAAAGGCGATCACAGTCTTCACAGCTATTCCCTACTGAAGCAAAATGTTAATTTAAAAATATGTAATAACCCACCCATCGCCGCCCCAGATAATATTATCAAATAAGACTAAGCAATTTGAGCTTCAATTTCCATTATTGTTCCTGAAATGATCTTTATAGATTTTCACCATTTTCCAGTGATTTTATTTATTTATTTACTTACTTATTTATTTATTTATTTATCCATTCACACACACACACACACACACACACACACTCATTCAATCTGACACCTCCACCATCTTTCTTTGATGTATCCAACATAACTATTTCCACTCTATCCTAAAGTCTGGAAGACTCAATACTTGCACAAGAACTTCTACAACTATTACATTCAGTGGAATGTGATAAAGTAAAAATAAATGATACAATTGTTTGTTATCATTGCTCATACATAAACTCCTTTGCCTAGGAAGCTGCTTTACAGCGCCAGCACTCCTGTGTCTGTCTGCCTGCCTTGATTCACACATTGCCAATTAATTATCCTCTGTTTCTTTTCCAAGGTGTTAAATAAAATCCCCCCCCCACTTAAATTAATTTTTACTGTGCAAATTTAAGTACATATTATTTTTACAGAACGGCAATTAATAGAGAGCTTAAGGAGGATTATTTCAAAGTAGACCCTATCAAGAAAATTTTAAATTACAGTGATTGAAAATATTGAAGAATAATGTTCACTTAATCATAGGTCTCTTAATTATTTTGGGGCAGGTAGAACTGAGGATAGTATATGAAGAATTTTATAGTTGCACAGTTCTTGTTGGTAATTTTAATCTATTGAAAATGAATATTTATCCAACAGATTTCATTCAGTTAAATCATAAATTCATAAATAATATTGTAGATTTCTAAGAAAGACATTAAAAATCACACTCAATAACATTGACAAAAATACTAAATTACACCAAACTGGATAAACACTGTGTTTGAATTAGTATCAGTTTTATAATCTTCTGTGAGGCTTATTCCCAAAGAAATATGCCAAATATTTTCAAGATGGATGCAAGACTTTGGAAATTGTAGTCTAATATTTATAGAGAGTGCCAAAATAGGAAGGCTGGGGGAAAGAATGTTTTACAACCTAAAGAATGATGATCTTACAGTGTATTTGTCAGCTATCTCTGGCAAAAACTCATTATTTTTCACTGACATAATCTGTGTATAATTTAGGAGAACTATAAGATTGCCTTTTGAATTTTCTAACTATATAAAATAATCAAGATTTGCCTCTAGAGTTCCTTAACTACTAATAACTTATTAGTAGTTAAGGAACTACTAATAAATTAGAGAATCTAAGAAAGTAAAGAACATGCCTTAATATAGCAAGAGATCCAATCGCAGGAAACTACAGGAACGTTTTATATTTTCTAAAGCAATACTGTATTAATACTGTATTAAAGCAATACTGTAAATGGAAGTACCAAATATTGGCCTAAGGAATATATGATGCTTTCTTAAAAGTTAAGCAACCTGGGCAAAATTGCAAAAGTGATTTTAATGCTTAAAGCCATGCGAAGGAAAGCCAAACTTTTTTTTCCGTAATCATTATTAGTAATTTTTCTTTCTTTTTTGTGTAACTGCAATATATTGGCAGCTGGAGATGTTGAAAAGTATTGGTGTTCTTAAAATATAATAAACAATAGGATGGAAATCTGTTCTAGAAGGCATGCAATGTAACTTCGGGCATAAATCCCCCCCCCCCCCAGATGAATGTGGAGAAACATGTAAGGATGAATACACTAGCTCCACTCTCTCAATTCAAGTTCACTAATTAGATGAATACATCCCTGCATGTAGGGCAAGGAAAGCCTTTAGGGAGCTGGCCAGCTCTACGTCTTTCATAGGCAAAACCTCTTACAAAACCTCTGAGCAGGGTTATGCAATAACTTCAAAAGAGAATTACAGATTGAGTACGTATGTATATATACCTGAGGAAGCAGAGCTTACTTGAGGGATCTTGCTCCTATCCTATCAACCCATCTCACTCAATCAGGCAGAAAAGGTAAGATATGGACCCATTGATTAAAGAATTCTCTGTTGTTGCCCCCTGCTCCATCTCTTCCCCTAGAGGTCTCCTGGTCTGTCAGAAGAGAGTGAAGACCTGGTCCTGTCAATTTGTGTGGGGCCCATTCAACCCTGAGGTGGTTAGTGCTTCGAAGGTGTTCTCTTGCCTTTTCATTTTTAACTTATTTTATCCATGTTTTTACTTGTCTCCCATTTTACTGACTTGGTATGCACTGTGGTTTTTATATCTAAAGTTGAGAAATAGCTAAACAAATGTGAGGCAAGGTTGCCAATTAAGATTAAACTAAGGAAAACTGGATTATTTTATATCTTTCATATCCCCCCATTTTGAGCAGTGTGCATTTTGCTGTAGCATCAATATGCTATAGGGATCTTCCTTAGCATCCACCCATCTTTTTGGTTTTTAATTGGCTGCCTCCAATTACACATCCACAGCCCTGTCCTGAGAGACCCTAAGCCCTTTTCTGCAGTTATTGCTGAAAGGCATCATAGAAGATTTAATTCTAGCTGCCCTTACTCCATCAGTGGAGAAAAAAAAATGAAAACAATAATCCCAAAATATGTTCAAGAATGGAAGCTGCATCCAGTTAACTGCAGCTGTTAACTGCATCCAGTTTTAGTCACAACAATGTAAAAAAGATGTTGAGACTCTAGAAAAAGTGCAGAGAAGAGCAACAAAGATGATTAGAGCACTGGAGACTAAAACATATGTTTAATGAAAAGAAGGACTAGGGGAGACATGATAGCCGTGTTCCAATATCTCAGGGGCTGCCACAAATAAAAGGGAGTCAAGCTATTCTCCAAAGCACCTGAGGGCAGGACAAAAAGCAATGGGTGGAAACTAATTAAGGAGAGAAGCAGCTTAGAACTAAACAGAAATTTCCTAAGAGTTAGAGCAATTAATCAATGGAACAACTTGCCTCCAGAAGTTGTGAATGCTCCAACACTGGAAGTTTTTAAGAAGATGTTGGATAACCATTTGTCTGAAGTGGTGTAAGGTTTCCTGCCTATACAAGGGGTTGGACTAGAGAACTTCCAAGGTCCCTTACAACTCTGTTATTCTATTCTATTCTATTCTATTCTATTCTATTCTATTCTATTCTATTCTATTATGCAGAACATATTATGGCATCAAATGTATTAGCAGGCCAAAACCAACATTGTAATGCTAATACATACACTGGATGGTATTGTTTTTGTGGGGGGAAGGAAGCTTAATACTGATGGATCAAAATTATATGTTTTATTTTTCACGCATGTTTTTTTCTAAAGTAAAAACACATATGCAGAAGCCGCCTATTGGCAAAGTTAGCTAGTCTTCCATATTTTACACCATATGCTTTCCATCTTGAATTTTTACAGTTCTTATAAAAGTATGTTAAAATACAATCTGCCAAGCAAAAACACTTATGTCTCATAAACTACATATTACAATTAGATCCAAAAGATGACTACGTGGAAGACAGAATTCCAGCTCTCCAGAGCATATCCTGTCAAACATGACAATATGGAACGATCTCCCCGTCGAGATCCGCACCCTCACCACCATCCAGACCTTTCGCGCAGCCCTCAAGACCTGGCTCTCCCATCAGGCCTGGGGATAGGTTCCCAATTTACCCGCCCGAGTGTTGACTGTTGAATGAAAGTTGTGTTTTATTATTTTTCTTTTGTTCACATTTTGTTTGTTTTTCGATATTGCACCCCCTTCCCCGTGATTGTAAGCCGCCCTGAGTCCCCTCAGGGAAAAGGGCGGCCTATAAATCTTAATAAAATGAAAAATGAAATGAAAACAATATGTGCTTGCAATAAATTATGTCACAGCTTCCAGTATTGAATTTATTATATGGCTGCTGTTTAGATGTCTTTGGCAACACTCTGAAGAATGTAGTGGCCCAACAACAGGAAACTACATACTGCCACATCCTACTTGCTCTTGCTTTTAACCTTCTTTTGCTCATCCAATGCCATTCTTTGAGTTTAATTAATAACCTTCCCTGGATGCATTTATATAAAGGATAACTCTATCAAGCTGACCATTATACACAATTTTGCCATCAGATAGAACATAACAATCAACAGAGTTTAATTCCATAGGGTTTGCAATTAACTGCTGAAGTTATTTAATCATTCCTGAAATCTCAGATGCAAATCATAATCATATCCCCAAATATTACTATTATGATGCATTTTATGGTTCAAGTGATTCAATTAGTGTTTTTTTAAATTACACTATTCCAGTCAAATCAATTTTATTGCATAGGCCTCGATGACTAGAAATAATAGACTACGTAACACTGTTTGTAAAAAAAGCAGTAACAAAATGACTGAAATATCTGAAATTGCCAAAAAGCTTAGTTTAAAAAGTCACAAATTATCCTTCCTAAAAGCTATCCAAATTGAAACAAGTCTGCCTATAATTTATTGATAATGTTTGTTTTTCCCTTATATGATTGGTTAAAATTTGGTTCATTCCTTCAATTAAGTACAATCCCATACTTTTATGTTCATATATTTGTGTGTGTGTGTGTGTGTGTGTATATGTGTGTGTGTGTGTGTGTGTGTGTGTGCGCGCGTGTGCGCGCTTGCTTTAAAAATGCACTGCTTTCTCTTGGGAATTATATAAAGGATATGAAAGAAGTCAGCAAATCAAATTAGTTTCCTCATTTGCTCCTCAAGCAACACGTAGAAAATCATCCTGATTACTGCGGGTGCGATTTGCATAGCTATAAACATTTATAGAATCCCAATTTTCTGTAGTCAACTATTAGAATTTCAAAATTCTTGTTCATGAAACAAGACAAAAGCAAACACATCAAATTAACAAGGCTCTCTAATTACAACTTCATCTTTGATATCCTTAAAATTGGACTCTTGGAAGCGATATTCATCTATTTTGGGTATGTCAAACTATGTGCAGTCCCACATTGAGTGAATGATGATTAACCAGACATGCTGTAATGTATATTTCCTCCTCCAAGAACTTATGTGGGAAGATGCTGATTAGCTTGCAGTGACATTGTGTAGATGGCATCTTGCTTTTCATCTGAAAATTCTTCCAAATAAGTTGCTTATAAATTATCCTACATGTTCTTACAAACAGGGCTAGAGGAATTCCTGAAATTGATTCAGACTTCATGAAGGGCTGCAGAGCTGGAATCACTGTAATTAATAAGATTGGTGTTTTTCATTAATAATATGGATTTCAGTGACCCATAGTGAGCATATCTGAGTCAGCTCACTAAAGGCTGATTTAAGCTCATACCCAAATGAAAATTCCATGTTCAGTGTAATTCTGAATATGGGCTGCTGAAGGTTGCTCGGCCTTCATATCCTTCCCCTGAAATCTGTGTGAGCATATGGCCAACAGATCCTGGATCAGAGGGACCCTTAAGTCTAAACATCATCAAAAATCTGTTTAAAAAATATAGACATTTCAATGCATTGTAATCAATGTAAAACTTGTTTGGACGACTTTCTCCTAACACAAGCATCTCTTGTTAGTTTAAAAAGGTAGAACATAAGGTAGGGTAGACCGTAAGGTAAGGTAGACCATAACCTACTACTAGATAAAGTAGAAGAATGTGGGTAGACAGCATCACCACCAAATGGATTCGTAACTGGCTGACCAACCTCACTCAACATGTAGTCCTCAATGGAACTGCATCTACATGGAGGGAAGTATGCAGTGAAGTACCCCCAGGCTCTGTTTTAGGCCCAGTACTCTTCAACATCTTCATCAATGATTTGGATGAGGGAATAAATGAGAAACTCATCAAATCTGCAGATGACACCAAGCTGGCAGGAATAGCCAACACTCCAGAAGATAGGCTTAAGATACAGAAAGATCTTGACAACATTGGGCACTATCTAATAAAATGAAATTCAATGGTGAAAAGAGTAAGGTTCTATATTTAGGCAAGAAAAACGAAATGCACAGGTACAGTATAGGTGATACCTTGCTCAATAGTAGTAACTGTGAAAGGGAACTTTGAGTCCTAGTGGACAACCATTTAAATATGAGCCAGCAGTGTGCAGCAGCTGCCAAAAAAGCAAACACAGTTTTAGGCTGCATAAACAGAGGGATAGAATCAATATCACGTGAAGTGTTAATACCACTTTATAATGCCTTGGTAAGACCACACTTGGATTACTTCATTCAGTTTTGGTTGTCACGATGTAGAAAAGATGTGGAGACTCTAGAAAGAGTGCAGAAAAGAGCAGCAAAGATGATTAGGGGACTGGAGACTAAAATATATGAAGAACGGTTGCAGGAACTGGGTATGTCTAGTTTAATAAAAGGAAAGACTAGGGGAGACATGATAGCAGTGTTCCAATATCTCAGGGGTTGCCACAAAGAAGAGGGAGTTAAACTATTCTCCAAGGCACCTGAGGGTAGAACAAGAAGCAATGGGTAGAAACTAATCAAAAAGAGAAGCAACTTAGAACTGAGGAGAAATTTCCTGACAGAACAATTAATCATTGGAACAGCTTGCCTCCAAAAGTTGTGAATGCCCCAACACTGGAACTCTTTAAGAAGATGTTGGATAGCCATTTGTCTGAAAAGGTATAGGGTTTCCTGCCTAGGCAGGGGGTTGGACTAGAAGGCCTCCAAGGTCCCTTCCAACTCTGCTATTGTATTGTAAAACCTGAAGTTGCTTCATTCTTCTAACCGGCAGTTTCAAACTTTTTCAGGCTATAAAACTCTTAGTATAAAAGTTCTTGAAATTCCTGATCAAAAAGGAAAACTGTAATGATAGAAAGTTGACAATAAAACATATGCTAAAAGGTATGTTAATTTCTGCCCATCCATAATGAAAGGACCAATTATGAATGTTTGACATAGGGGTGTCAAACTCAAGGCCCATGAGCTGGATCCAGCCTGCAGAGTGCTTAGATCTGGCCCACGGGACCACCCTGGAAACAGCAAAGGACCGGCCCACGGTGCCTCTGCCAGTGAAAACAGAGCTCAGGAGGGCCGAATGTAGGCTGCAGGACATGGAGCTGGCTATGCCTATCCTGACCACACCCACATACCCCCCTCCCAAGGTCAAACACAACCCTGATCATGCATCCTACTGTCAGCGAGGCTTAGTGGAGCGTCGCACAGGCGCTATATGCACCATGCATGTGCGTGGAAGCATGGAAGCCTTAAAAGACAGGTAAGAAGCTCGGCTGGGCGGGTGGGCCCTCCGGAGCACCGTACCGGAACTGTACCGGGGCGTACTGCCTGCAACCCACCACTGTATGTATGTATGTATGTATGTATGTATGTATGTATGTATGTATGTATATACACACATACATACACATACATACATACATATATACACATATACACACACACACAAACTCACAGACACACACACACACACACACATATATACATATATACATACATACACACACATATACACATACATATGTGTACATGTTTATGTGTACGTATATATATACACACACGTTTGTGTATGTGTGTGTATGTGTGTGTGTGTGTAACATGTGTACATGTGTCTTATGTATGTGTACATTTTTGAGAGCAGGCAACAGAAATTCATTTTTAATGTGTGCCAGTGTGCTCACAGTAGAAAATGATGAGGCCCTCAATGAAATTGAGTTTGACACCCCTCCTCTGGCAGATGGAAATCCTTGTGGGGCCATTCAAAGCTTTTCATCTGGCCTTCTTTGGGAGAAGGGGAGAGAGGCCATGTTGGTGCAGGATGCAAAACGTGGCAGCTGTGGCACCCCCCCCCCCTTTCTCCCAGAGAATACTATGTGGCCAAGGCATTTTCCTAAGTAAAGATTATGGTCATCATGTTCACCTTTCTGGCTGTACCTTACAAAAATTCTCATGGACACAAGTTTTATCATTTGTTTCTCATGGAACCCCATCAAATTCTTATAGAACTTTAGAGCTCCATGGAACATCAGTGGGGGGAAAAAACGTGCTTTCGCCTAATCTTTTTGCTTTATACTCTGCTTCCTCCTAATTCTTGTTTTAAAGCAAAAGACACACAAGGGAGATGTAGCTACATGCCATGGTTTGTGGGAACGCTGCTGCCTAGGGAAACAATCAGATGGAGGGTAGAGAGGGAGCCTGCCGCTGCATAATTGCAGAGAAAGAAACTCAGAAAGGCTCTCCATAACTTGGGCTATAAAAACAGACAGGAGATTTGTACTTCCAGACTTGCATGATTCAGTTAATATAGTCTGACAATAAAGCTGAATTAGTTTATCTGTTTATGTTTCTTGCTTGGCCTACCTGGGAAGGCTGACACTACATTTCTCTTGGCTACAAATAAAAGAGTGGGAGAAGCAGCAGATCCACAGACCAATAATACAGTTCCTTTTCCCATATGAAGTACTTGGTTGCTAAACTATTTCCAAAAACAGGTCAGTTTTCGTTTGAGGCATTCAGGGGGGATCCAAGAAATATTTTGGAACAGTAGGTTAAAGTACCCAGCAAGAACTTGGGATAATAATATCATAATTGGATTATTATAATTGGGAGTTTCTATTATGAATGGCTTTCTCTCCCTGTCAAATCTAAGGATATATTATATAACGGTCACTAAAAATATTCTCCAAAGAATTCTTTCCAAAGCAACATTATTATAACAGTACATTTCTTCTTTCCCATACATTCTTTATCTTTAAATATGTAGTCTCTTGCCAACTCTAGCTGGGTCCCATATGTAAGTTGTTAACATTCCATTTAACTCTTGTTAAACAATTGAGAAAAGTTAAATAGTTAACAGCTTGAAAAAAAATGATTGCTGCCCACTGTCATTAAGGAATGCAAAGTACCACAATTTAATGTATAAAGAATATCACTTTTAAAGAGTGGGGTGTTGGTGAATTGCAGCATTTTCTTATTTTCTTAGGTATGCAGTAGAACAGAGGTGTCAAACTCGATTTCATTGAGGGTCACATTAGGGTTGGTTGGCCTTGGGGGGGGGGCATGGCCAGAGTGGGCGTGGTCAGCTCGACATCACTCATGTCGTGGGAACCTGTGGTAGCCCGGAGAAGGCTGCCAGTGAAAACAGAGCTTGGGAGGGCTGTGTGTGTGGCCCTCTCAGGCTCTGTTTTCACTCGCAGAGGCACCAAGTCGATCTGTTGCTATTTCCAGGGCAGTCCCGTGGGCCAGATCTAAGCATCCCCTGGGCAAGATCTGGCTCACGTCTTGAGTTTGACACCCCTGCAGTAGAAGGCTGTGTTTGAAGGAGATTGCATTTGGCTCCTTACTGTCCTATTTTTATCTTGAATTACTAGAAAAAAAAATTCTGTAATGTTTGGAGGTTATTCATTTCTTTTTAATAATAATACTTTGAACCTAAATTTGAAATGTGTCCTCATGGTTTTAAGAATATCCTATGTTCGGAGTTGAGAAGACATATAGTGCCATCCTATGCATGTCAGATCATAAGAAATCACTGAAATTCAGGCCATTACTTTGAAGAATCAGTGAAACAATCGGGGAAAATGCCATTTCACAAACAGCCTGCTTTCTTTGAGTCTATTTTATACAAACGTACACAGAGACACATTTTAATTACCATTTCTTCCTAAATGCAAAGGTTTTAATTTAATACATTGTATTCAATTGGGCTCAATTTGACAGCTAAGATTTGCTTTAAGGCTTATGTCCTACAAGCAATATGACATGACTAGATTGGTCTCCCTGTCCCCCCCACAAAAAAGCATCCATCACATGCCATCCACGGTTCAGAAATATATGAGACACTTGAGCAGAGAGAAGGAATCTGTTCCATTCTGGACATCATTTTGTCATTTGATGGATGTCATTGGATATGTCTCCAAGCCAATCAATAAACATAATTAAATCAGGAAAGAAGGATTGTAAAATATTTAAGAGCTTGTCTTTTATATACTTATGTGGCACAGTTGTCAAATATATATGGTGTTTGTGGGACACCTGTATCACAAGCCATCCTGGGAGGTCTTGGTTTGTCAGGAGACATCCATATACATCTATTAGAAAATGAGGAATCTTTTTTTAAACAGAAGAATTGACTGGATAAAGTCCCAGGAGTTCATGCAGCTTCCAATCTCCTCCCCCCTTGAGATCCACAGTATTTTTCCAAAATTTATCAAATTTATTGTGACACAAGGGGAAATACTTAAATAAGTAGCTAGAACATAAGGGCTATCTTGCTTTATTTTTAATAAATCTGTAAATAGAACCAGATCCTGTTTAACTTTTGCCCTAATCTTCTTCCATTATGTTTTGGAGGTTGATCTCTGACATGCTACACTGAGGCAGGGTTGCCAGGTCTGGGCTGCAAAATAATACTTTTTCTATATTCCTTAGCTGCCTTCTGCTGGTTGCTAGGATTTTTGCAACCTTATTATCAACCTTATTCGAAATCCATGTCTGGTCATATTCATCCTTCTCCCCAAGTCATATAGAGAAACAGATAACTTTATTCCAACTCAGCACAATTACATTTGGTTCAATTTCCATAGGCTTTAGATATGAGCTATGTCCTTCCTTCCTTCCTTCCTTCCTTCCTTCCTTCCTTCCTTCCTTCCTTCCTTCCTTCCTTCCTTCCCTGCCACAACCAAAACAGTCTTGGTGCCTTATATCCTGTTTCCCCGAAAACAAGACCTCCACGGATAATAAGCCCAATTGGGCTTTTGAGTGCATGCTCAAATAAGTGCATGGTAAAATAAGCCCTCCCCAAAAATATTGCAACACAGCAGCAGCCATGAGGTGACCACACTCGCTGCCCCCTGCACCTCAAAAATAATAAGACCACCCCAAAAATAAGGTCAAGTGCTTATTTTGGGGGTGAAAAGAAAATAAGACCCAGTCTTATTTTAAGGGAAACACGGTAGGCCATATGCACAAAACTTGAAACCAATCACAACATTCATTACCTACAGTATAGCTTTGGAGGCCCAATAAATTGGTGTTAATATGCTTCCAGTGGACACCAATAAGCACTTGAGCTGTTGCATTTTGGAACAGCTGCACTTTCTGATTAGCCTATAAGGGTAATTCCATGTAAAGCGCAATGTGATATTTAACTTGAATGATGATGAAGGCAGGAATTGCTATAGCCAGATCTCTTATTCCAGAGAGCACTACAATTGGCATACCAATTGTAATTGGTCATAGACTGAGCTGTAGCCTTGAGTCCAGAAGGATATCGGGTAGTGCCTGCTCATCAAGGAACAACCCTGATGGCAATGGAAACTCCCCATAAACACCACCTTCTCCCAACTAGGGCTCAGCTTCAGTCTGTCCTTTCTCATCTGATATCTTATAGCCTCATGCATTGGAAAGGGACACCAGAAGCATCTCTCTTACAGATCAAGGTAATGGTTTCAATTAGGTTTAAAAAGCAGAGAGAACAGAAATGATGCCCGCTTCACCCCACCATTGGGCCAATCTCTCCTCACCCATTATCACAAACTGAAACTGCTCACTGAGGAAGGAATGGAACCACTGCAAAACAAAATCTCTATTCCCACCCCCACCCCCCATGGATGGTCTAATCAGGAACCATGGTGGATGATGTCAAATTCAACAGTAGTTTTACCCTTGTGAGCATTCTTATTAAATTTATTTATTTTTCTTGGAAATAAAAGAATTATCTGATTTTCTGAGAGTTTTATCCAAAGTGGTAGTATTAGTGCAAACATGGTAATGGTTATCATGCACAAGCCTATTACTGCACACCATTCCCCAGAAATTTGGTTCCATGCGCATAGAGCTCAGATATGATTCCAGTTCTCTTATTCCTGTAGCATGTTACTATTTTGCAAAGTAGATGGGTCAGGTTCCTTTAAGAATCTTTGGCCTGCCACACTCTCATTAAGGGTGGGGGAATAGCAAGGGGTAGAATGTGTTGTTTTCAAAATAAAAAATTCCTTTCTAGAAGCTCAAGGTTATTCTTTGTCTCCGCACCTTTGCACCTGACTGGAACCAGCCGGGTGGAGATGCCCATGAGGAAGAAGAAGATTGGACCATGTGATGGATTTGTGGATGTGGGGACAAGATCATGAACTTTCAACTGGGTGGAATCCCAGAAAGTTTCAGAATTGGGATTACATAGCACGATGCCAACATGTCTGTTTTATTAAATTGGAACTTTAAGAATAGCTCTACATGATATTTGGAATGCTGACATGATGATCCTTAAAAATGGTGTGCCATTTCTCTGTGTCTTCAAAGAGTTGCACTTGCGAGTCAAAGGTTTACATTCATGTTTTTGAATTTGTCCCTATAAAAGAGATGTCTTTGACTCCTTGATCTATTGAGCTATCATTCAAGTGTAGCATCTCATATAAACACCTTTCTATGTGAGGAAAGTCTGGTGTTTGATTCATAATAAAACCAATAAAACCTCACTAGCAATTAGAAAAATCTGAATATCATGCCAGAGAATTATGAGTTTTGGTATCACTGCAATGTTAGGGAGGGTTGTAAGATGTATTGTCTTCTGAGAAGAAGAAACACCAAGGATAGAAACTACAGAAATGTTTCATTTCAACTGTGAGCTGCAAATATTCTCCTTTATTGAAACTTGTCTTTCTTTAATCAAGAGAGGGGTCCCTGTTTAGTCATATCTAAGTGACCTTGGCTGAGGTCAAGCATTCAGCCTCCATGTCTTTATTGCTAAAAAAAAAGCAACTATGATAGGGGAAATGTCTTATAAGCATCTTTGATGAAGTGGATTAGTTTGTGGGCATGTGTACAAAGCACGTGTAAACTACTCTGGACATTAAACAGGTGCACTATCTTGTTATCCCATTCTATGCATCTTTTTTAACATTCAACACCCCTAAGATTAAGCTTTATGAATGTAGAATGATGGCTCATTCAAGCTAGTGGGAACTGAAATTCCACATCAGCTTGGCACAGCATGCTTAACTCCTGAGAAGCTGTCAACATTGGCTAAGAAGCCATGCAGAATGAGGATAGAGAATGGCAGATACATTGGTTTAATATGTAATGAGAACCAATTGAAAAGCTTACTTCTTAGCTTTCTCTCCTAACTCCCTCTGCAGGCCTAAATACTACTACAAAAGTTCTTCCAAGGATCTAAATTGAATGTTGGGGCAAACAGGAAGGGTGAGACGGCTGGTGGCCTTAAGAATGTATTAGTTCAGCAATTCAGCCTTCATCGACTGAATGCCTTCACTGAATACAGTCCATTGTTTGGGTGAGTCCAAATGTTTCTTAAGGCCACTATCCAAAACACATTCATTCAGATAAAGCCATATCAGATACTGAACTTTATTCTTAGTAAGTATGCACAGGAGTGCACCAAAAATGAATTGTTGGTTACTCCAATTGGATTAACTCTGTTTATGATATTTTTTGAATTCATTTTTGGGATAGAATAATTTAATAAATACATGCTACGATGTATCCCCAGGTGGCTGTAGATTTTCCTTATTAAAAGAGATCTGTCCCATACTGACCAAATATCTGAATGCTTAAACTGAAGCACGTGAAGTTCTAGTTTTATGATTTTCCTCCAACTTTTCTTTCATCCTAGAGAAGTTGTTGGAACCTAATGAAGACTATATCTCAGGAAGCCTGCACTGTAAATCCTGAGAGGTTTTGTTGGACTGCTTGACAAATATATCAGCAGGGATTCAAAATAATGTCTTCATACAATCACTTTGAAAACGCTAACTTAAAAGCTCTGGATTTGCTTGTTAGCATTTTGGGCAATTGCTCATAGTGGAGTCTTAATTGCCATTTCAAAGAATTACTCCTGGTACAACAGAATGCAGTTATTCCATTATAAATGCAATGCTGTATACCATTTATCTTAGTAGCTACTGAAACAACACAGGAAATGTATGAAATCTGTAACCCTTGGGTTTCATAAGGCCCCTGTTTTGCTTTAATGAGGCCTTTGGCTTATATATACAATATTTGCAGGTGTTAAATCTAAGGCTTTTTAAAGAAATGTTTTATCATCAGGAACGGAAAGAAGGGGTGACACAACCCATATTTGTATATATCTCTCCACTGTCAATTTCAGCCTGCCCTCCCCACCAGCATGCCCTCCCCAGCAGGTTTCCTTGGAAGGAATTTAGCTTTTGCCAAATAAAATGTTGACAACTTAAGACATGATATAAAACTGAATAACATTTCTGAACTCTGTGCTACATGGAAGCTATTTTATTATTGTATTCATTCATTGCTACTGCTCATAGTTTCAAAGCAAAGTTTATTGGAAGGATTGAAATTAGCAGGAAGAGGAAGTTAAGATCAACAATTTATTATTATTATTTTTTAAAAATGGGATCATATTGGTTAAATAATCAATGAGTAACACCAGAATTTCAAAACATGCAAAGGTATGGGGATGAATCAATGGCTTTTATGTTAGGATATATATATGTATATATAGATAAATATATAGTGGTTAGTTTTACTAGAGAAGAAAGGCAAATGTTTCACTCACTTTCACTAGTCTCATACTCCATTTCTACTTCTGTTTTTCCTCCTCTCCTTCTGGTTCTTCTATGCTCTTTAAAACAAATCCAAGGATCATTTCAATTTTAGCTGAATAGCAACGACTAAACTAGAATATGACATTTTTACATGTAGCAATCAGTATATTTTAAAAACTTAACAAATAAGAAAAAAGTCAATGAATGCAATTTAGTTTAATTTTAATCATTTCTCTCCTATAGGTACATGTGTTCGTGCGCACACATACACAGACAGTGTATCCACTCTGTCCATTCCAATTAGTTTAAAGACAATACTTTCTCCAAGTCACAAATCTGTATGACAAGCAAAAAACAAAGTTTAAGAGGAAGGAAGATATCCCTGGAAGGATAATGGCATCCTTCACAACAGAGAACAGATCCATCCATCATTTGGGATTTTCTTCTAGTACAGCCACAATTCAAATAAGGCAATTCTTTGACAGAAGATCTGCTAAACAATCAGACAGCTCCAAACCTAGAGAAGCTAAGTTGGCACCCATTTCCCACCCCACCCCACCCCCCACTACTGACATACTAAATTAATGAAAATTCTATGTAGGAGAAAACCATTCTATTTTTGCTTTTAAGCAGGGTTAGGCTTCAAAATTTTTTAGCAAGGGGTTCTCTATCCGGTTGCTGGGTGGGCGTGGCCACAGTGGGCTTGGTCTAGTTGGCCTCCTGCACCACGGTGGGGGGTGGGTGGGTTGCCCTCCCTGGGCTCCGGAGGCTTTCTTCAAACTTCTGGGAGGATAAAAATGGCCTCCCCAGATTCCAGAGGCCCTCTGGAGGCTGGAAACGGGCCTGTTTCTGGCCTTCCCAAAATTCTGGTAGGCTCGTTTTTCACCCTCCCCCAGCCTCCACGCACGCCGTGCATTTACCTGCATCCAAAACAGGCTGTGTGGGGACTCCTGGGAGGGGAGGGGGAGGGTGAATGGGACCAGCCAGGAGTAGGATTTGGGGGTTCTCCGAACTGCACAGAATCTTAGCTAGAGGTTCTCCTGAACCCCTGTAAACCCTCAGCAGCCCACCCCTGCTTTTAAGGAATGTATCTCATAGTGGTTTAAAAAAATGAACACAGTATAAGTAATTTGGCGGTCCTTATGAGCATAAAGCACATTGCTTAGCAATTTCCTGATTTGAATTTTCTATGGCTCGAGTTGAGGTGGAGGGAAACAGATTATAATATATCAGGATTTAAAACGTTTCTGCTATAATACATATAAGATATTTTCTCTTAACTGGAAGGAATTCTTCTACTTCACTAACTTACCATTGTTGCTGTTTAAAGAATAAATGACTTGAAAGTGAGTACGGTACTTGCCTAAAAATGAGCTTCATTTAATTCATTGGGGATTATTTCTCAGTAGAAATAAACGGTTCTCTCAAATATTATTTTCTTCTCAGAGGGAAAGTAAGACATAAATATAATGTATTTGAATTAAAGAAACAACTGTTATACAGATGTTCCTTGCTTATCAATCCCAATTGGGGCTGGTGATGATTCTGTCTCTAAATGCCGCAGTTGCTAAGTGAAAAATCCTGTGATGATCTTGGACTTATGATGACACTTCTACTTCCATTGTAAATGAATTGCCATGGTTGTTAAGTGAGACATTATGGAACTGTCACTTGCAATTTCACTTTCACATTCTCCATTAATTCTGTTTGTTGTTATTCTGATTAATCACAAATGGTGATGTTGTGAATGTGGGATTCTGCAATAGAATGTGAGGACTGTAGTCAAGCTGTTTTCTTCCAACAATTGTTACTTTCAATGGCTGCTAAACAAGGCAGTTGGTAAATGAGAACTACAGTACTAGAATGATCAAAGCCAGCATACTATTTCAAATCTATCCATAATAAGATGACTTGCTGAATAGAAATGAAACAAATGTGATTTTTACTGCATATGTGTTGTGACTATCCCACTAGGAATTAGTTTCAACCTTAGCTTGCATAGCCCATGGACTTTGGTTAGAGATAGCCATTGAGTGCCTTCCGAAGCAGAACATCCAGATTTGGTATATATCAGAGGTGGGTTCCTACCAGTTCACACCTATTCGGTAGAACCGGTTCGTCAAATCTACCGAACAGGTTAGAAGAGGTTCCACCAGTGGACCCAGAAAGCAGGTCACACCTATAGAAGAGGTTCCAAAATTTTTGAAACCCACCACTGGTCCTTAGATATGATTATTCTACACTATCATGCTCATATTTATAAAACTCAGTGCCTCTGTGAAAGGTAAGGATGACTACTGCGTTTGTGGTGCAATTGTGTTGAAGTTTTAACGCAAACCAAAGATGCCTTTTAAAAAACAAGTTTACATCATATTCTTATGCATGCCAGTGCTGTGTGTGAGGTAATTTAAGGTGGTTCTGACAAGTGTCGTCGGCATCTTCATATCCGGTCACATGGGTGGCAAGCCACTCCCATCTGGTCACATGGGGGCAAGCCACTCCCACAAAGGAGGCCACACCCACAGAGTAGGTTCGAACAATTTTTGAAACCCACCACTGGTATGTATGTATGCATGTATGTATGTATGTATGTATGTATATATGTATGTATGTACACACACACACTATACACACACACATATACATATGTGTATATGTTTATGTGCACGCATATATATACACATGTGTATATGTGTTTTTGTAACATGTGCACATGTGTCTTATGTATGTGTACATTTTTGAGAGCAGGCAACAGAAATTAATTTTTAATGTGTGCCAGTGTGCTCACAGTAGAAAATGACAATAAAGGTTATCTATCTGTATGTAATGAAAGGATGGCATTGCCCATGTTTTCTGCAAGGTGCATTCTTGACATGCAATAAAATCGAGAGGATGTCTCTGCTGAGAGCAGGTTGTTGATTCTAATATCTCCATTTGAAAATATGCAGCTTACTCTTTTCAAAAAATACACACTCAGCTCAACTTGGGTAAGTCAGAGGTGGAGGGAAAACAATTTTCGGATAATAGCCAATAACAGTGAAATTGTGTCAATAATTGAGTCTGTCGGAATCCATCTCAGTTGTTCAATTTCTATAGTGGAGGCTATTTTATACAATGTTCCAGTGAGAATGACATTGAACATTTTTAGTTTTTAGATTCACAGATAAATGTACTGTGTGCTGTGAGACTGAAGATAGTCCAAACCTTCACTGAGATAGCTTCTTCTTTTTGAACCTTATCAATAAAGAAATGTGATAGAAAGTTTATGCATATATAAATTAAAATGTATTTACATTTATGCCTGGATTTGAAAAAAAAGAAGCCATGTAGTAATTCTTTGGAAAGACTAATAAAAAAACACACAAAATTTCTGCTGGACTCTGTTTTGCACCCACCTCTCAGGGCAAGGATGAACAATTAGTCATGAATTTCCTAATATTTTTTTCACTATTACAGGGAATACAAATGGGGGAATAGACATGCTGCAAAGGGCCCCATTCAATGAAGTCAGCCGCCTATGTTTTATTAATAATCACCTCATGTAACCTGTGAGTATTACAGTTATATAATAAGTGCATAATTACAAAAGAATAAGATTATACGGTTCTGCCTAATCTTTTTCAACCAGAAACTTGATTTGGATTCATGATATTAAGCATTCACAGGCATCTACTCGTTACCAATAAGTCATCATGGGACCAGCTCCCTTTCTGCCTTCCAAATCTTGTCATCTTTGGAAGTTTCTCTGGAACAGATCGGATTAATGTAGTGCAACAGAAGGAGAGAAAAGGAAAGTCCAGATGCATGACATATGATACTCCCCTGGCATATCATGTAACCCATCACTGTCTTAAAATTAAAAATAAAACAAATAAGGACTATTTCTTCAGGCTCTCTACCAATCTGAAATGCCTCTCCTTCCTGAAACTGGAAGTAGGTCAGTTAAAGCATTAAAAAATATGGTTAATTTATAGGTGGTAAAATCTTTTTCAACTTTAACTTGACTTGTGAAGTCTTCATGGAGGTGCTGATGTTGTTTTCTTGGCAGGGGATAGAAAGTGGTTTCCTGACTTTAAGAAAGTTTTGGCTTACCAACCTGGCTTATATCTTCAGAATTCTCTGGAACTCTTCCATCTAACTAATCTGCTTAATTTCAGAGCCCAGACAAGATCAGCCATTACTGCCACCTAATCAGACATTTGTTAATGTAGAAACACAGATCATCTTGGAGATTTATCTTTAGTTCTACCCTAACATTTAAAAAAAACAAGTTGGTAAATAAAAAAAAAACACTATGATTTCATGTGGGTGTATATTCAAATTATTTTACAAAATAATTGAAATTTATAATTTACTCCTGCTGTTTGAAAGTGCTTCTTCATAACATTATGTGCAGAAAATCAGAATGAAAAGTTCTATATAGTACTCTCCCAAGCCATAAGGAATGACAAAACTTACAGAAATAATCATGGACAGAGTAGGGAGGGGAACAGCAATAAGAGCAATAAATTCAGCAATTTAGAAAATAAATTCTTCTATGAGTGCTAAGAAGAAAATTGTAATTTGGCTCCCAGAGTAATTATTCCTATTTATAGAGTAGCATTGCAAAGCTTGGAGTTTGTAATTATTTTCTTTTCTTTTCATCCTCTTTAATTCATGAACTTTGAGCAAATGGTTGTACATACTCAATTGCTGCAATTTTCAACTTCTTTTTTCCCCCCTCACAAAATTTATTAAGTTCAAAAGCATAAGTGAACTGATTAAATCACAGCTTAAATGGGATACTGATACAATTGCTTGAATTATCCTATACTTATATATTCACCGTATGCGCACAATTTTGTTACAAATGATAGGTGAATCTATCAATTACTGTTTCTTATTTTTGCAAATATGTCAAGTTTGGTTTATTGTACTTATTTTAACATTTTCATGAAAATGATTGTATATTAAAGTGCTCATTTCTCTAATAATACACATTTTGTTTGCAATGTGTTTACACAGTTATTGCAAATGGTTTTCCTAAATATTGTGCATTTTTGTTTCGTATTTCCATGGATTTTGGTAAATTATACTGTAACATTTCAACTGCAATGTTCAGGCGGTAATAAAGCGACCGGCACAATGAAAGGTAGGATAAATTTATACTATGAAATCAGAGAAATCTGCTCATACATCCAAAATATATTAATAGCTTTCTCAACAGAAGAATCTAATTATTAGAGGAGTCTCTCTAATAATCATATTCTTCTGTTGAAAAAGCAATTAATGAAAATATGATAAAATCATAAGAATTTTCCCAAACCATTCAATGGGGCTGTAAGTTTAAGGAACTTAGTTGTTAAATATCTGATGGTTATTTTTATTGTTATTCATTTTATCTTGTTTAAGTGTTGTTGGCTGCTCTGTGTTATGAATTTGAAATAAGTGGTCACATAAATTGAAAACCCACTTTTCACGTGTTTATCACTCATTTTTAAGATGTCACATCTCTTTATACTGTTTTCCACATGCAGAATAAATGAAAGTTATTTGTAAAGTTATTTACAGACATTATTTTACAAGAGCTATAATTCTGTTTTAACAGACAATTAATCCCAGAATTACTATAATGTAGGATGCTACTTTAAAGTCTGAAGAAGATAAATATGATCCTTTTTAAAAATAAAGCATTTACAATCCATGAAATTGTCTTTGTTTATAGTATCCTACTTGACCATGGAAGAACTTGTCAGAACTTTTAAAACTGACAAGAAATGTTACTGACAATATATATTCCAGTTAGTTACATATATTTAATGTTGTTTTATTATAATCATATTCTTACTATCACGTGTTATATATTTATTTGCCTGATCTACAAGATTGATGGCAATCAAGACAGTGATATTTTTCTTTATCTTGTTCTTAATATGTCTTTGGAAATGCAGAACATCACTTACAGACAGCTTTTCATGGCCTAATCCTATCATCGGAGTCATCTTTACAGACTTCTATTTGAATTTAGCTTTGATTCACTTTGCCAGATGGTACAAGATGAAACACAGGAGCTCAACACAGTGGTTGACCTATTTACTCAACCCAACAATCTGCTGCTTAATACTTGGTAAGAGCATAATTTAAACAAAGAACTTTTCTTACCTACCCTAATGTACTTTCACACTGAATGATGGACTACTGTGCAAACATGAAAATTCAATGAAAACTTTTTTATTACAGTAACTTAAGGACCCAAGAATGCCTAACATTCTCCCTCGTTATCCTGACGAAAGTGCCCTGGAGATGAATTATAAGTTTGCTGGGTATAGATAGAATTCTTAGATACACTTGTTAGCCTTTTGTCTTCCTAACAAGAAGGATAAGAGGGGGGAAAAAAGCTGAACACAAAGTATACTTTGGCTTTTCTAAGATTCATTATCCATCTACAGAACTAGTGTTTCAATCAGGTCAAGACTATTTTTAAGGGTAGCGTAGGGACCAAATTCAGCTCATGCTCTGAATTCCAAAAGTAGCTAATGTACTATTCCTGATAACAATGCAGTTTGAAAAAAGTGAAATCATGGCCTCAAGAGTTCCTATATGTTATCAAATCACTGTAAAAACTATTACGGTTATAGAAAGGCAGTGCTGCAATCGGCCAGGGAAAGATCCTAGCACGATATGGTCAGTGGTATATTAACTATTAAGCAATCTAAGCATGTGGTTAGTTAGGCTCAAGGGGGCACCACAAAGTTGGAAAAAAAAACACCAATAAAAATTTGTACAGGATATACAAAGGAGGGGGGCACCAAGATTTGTCAGTGCTTAGGGCACCAGTGAGCCTTAATCCGCCACTGGATATGGTCCCTGATACAATATATACTTTGTAGGCTCACTCCTCCAGAAAAGTTACCTTCATTCTCAGGAATGAAGCTTGAAATTTTATTGTGCCTGAGAAATTAAAACGAATCACAGCTGGTCCAGTGGTAGCTTAAAGAAATGACATTAAAAATCAAGCCGTAACACTTGTCTGCATATACACCTATATAGAATGTAAAACAGAATTAATTCTTCAGTGCAATAAAGTTTATGTCACATTGATTTAGGTGTAGCCTGTTGAGTGGGAAACTATCATTAATTATCATTATTATTAAAATTATCATTATATCTTTCACTTCCTTCTGTGTACTCATTATTTACTGTCCTTACCCATTCCCACCTATTCATGAGAAAGAGCTAAAAGTGTATGTGATAAATATACCTTAGCTGGGATATGGCCTCATGTATCTAATATTGTCTACTCTTTGAAAAGTTATGCAATCATGATTTTTTATTCATCTTGTCACAGAATGCTTTATTACATTTGCTGCAATCAACTTAAAGACTCAAAATTGCTCAGTGTCATCAATCCAAGTGGGTATTTTGATGTGATATGAGGCAGTTGTATAGCTTATTATTTATAATTTACCAAATCAGATATCATCCATATGCAGCGGTCAAAAGATCTTGGTAACCATATTGAATTTTACTTTATTGGTTTATAAAAATTGATGTCAGGGATTTGCTTCTTATGTCTACAAATGCATGGCCTCTGTTTAGCTAGATCACAGGTGGGAAATCTGCAATCTGCAGCTGTTAAAATGCAGTTATGTATGCAACATTTCCCCAACCCTGAATTAGGCGCTGTGCTTATTTTTCTTACTTGAAAGCACAAATTTTTTATATTGGCCAAAATAGGCCTGGAATTTTGTCCGCCATGATAAGGAACTATACACAGAGAAGAAAGAAACCATTTCCCCCCAAAAGCTGCAGTTTTGGAACTTGTGAAAACATCCATCTCTTTGTCTCACAGATTGCTCTTCTTTTGATTGATTCTTGTTTTTAGTATTTTCAGTGCTCTCAAACGGAGACAAAATAATGTTTATTTTGTTGAATAGGAGACTGCGGAGGAAGGAATGTGATTCTAAGTACAGCTTCAGATAAAATGTCACTGGAGAAAAGGAAAACATGATTGATGCCAACTTTCAAGTAATAGAATGACAATTCAAAATATTTTGTGTGCGCATGCCAAAGCTACTAATTTTCTTCTCCATTGAACTTAGCTGCTAATTGCTATTGTCAAAAAAAAATTGTAAAAATCTCATGCTACTCAGTAAATCTGAAGCACGTCAGCACCATGAAAATGGGGATGGGAGGAAAAATAAATAAAACGTTGATGTTTTTTCGGGATGTTTCAGCAACAGAGATGTGGCATTTAAATTAATGTGCAGTTTACCATGAAAGAGCAGTAGTCTCTTACAAACTCCAAATTTGTTCTAAGCCAAAAGGGTTGCCAAGAAAGAAAGACAAATCCTTATGGACTGCTGCTTCCTTTAAAATACTGAATTCAATGAGCGATTTTGAGTAATTAAACGATTGTGAATTCTGATATGTACTAAATTTGATCCATACCTGCCAGAACTAATGTGTAAATCAGAACCAAGGCTGTAATCCTCTCCTCAGCCTTCCTCAGTTAAGAAGGCTAAACTATCCACTGAAAATAAATGCAATTTAATGCAGTGGATTCAGATATAAGTACACCTGCATAAGGATGTACATTATGTTATCCATCGTTTTTTATATTTTCTAATTGTTCAGCAACTTCAAAATATATTGAAATTTCTTTATCAATCTTCAGTATAAGAAAGAATAGATTACTGTAGAATGGCACTGAGCCTTGGGATTCTATAGCAAAACTAGCCTTCTGGACACATTTAGAAATGTGCATTTTGAGAGGAAGTATGGGGAAATGCAGGTGTAAATATATTAATATCTTGTCAAGCTGATTCTTTCACAATTGCTTAAAAGGAAGAAACCACAACTGACAAAACAATGGATGGGGAAAGGATAAAGAATTTCTATCCTCTATGAAGCCCTCTAGGTCTCCACTAATGAACAATAAAAAGATCAGGAGGAAAGATCTTGCAGCAAATATAGTTTAAAGCAGGGGTCACCAACCTTTCGGACATCAGGAACCACTAAATTCATAATTTTAAGTCTCGTGGACCACTAATATGACTTGCCTAATGACTGGCTGGCTGGGTGTGGCTAGGTGGTCATGTGACTGGGTGGGCATGGCCAATTTGATGTCACTCATGTCAAGGGGCGCCTCGCCAACCTCTACTTGTCCTTCCCCTCCCAGCCTTCCTCCCCTGTCTGCTCAGGCTCCTTAGGGCCCCAACAGGAAGCAGTTGTTGGAGCTAAGCAGACACTATGAGAAAGAATTGGCAAAACAGCTGGCTCAGTTCAAATTGGATCTGACCGAGAAGGAGGCTCAGCAGAAGCATCTCACTAGGGAATATGAGCATAGGCTTTCCAAGCAGAGGGAAGACCTGCAGGAGTGCAAGACCAGGTGCCAGCACCTGGAGGCTCACTGGGCTGAGATGGTCAGCCAGTTCCAGGCCATGATACAGTCCCACTGGAACAAGGCCCTCTGGCTCTTTGCCACCAGCAGCGCTTCCCTCCAGTCTTCGCCCAAAGCCCCACACCAGGAGGCTGAAGCAGACCCCAAGTTGGAATTTCTGCCCCCCTCCGACCTGCACAAAAAGACCCCGAAGTCTCTGTGCAGCAACACAAGCGTTCATTGCATATCCCTGTCCCAGGGACCATAGTTAGAGAATCCCTGATTTAGTGCAATATAAAAAATGCAAATAACTTTTCTGTGGACCACCAAAATTTTCTCGTAGACGATCAGTGGTCCATGGACCACCAGTTGGTGACTGCTGGTTTAAAGACTCCTTGAAAATTATCAGTATTTCTACACAAAAATATAATATATAGATGCAGCAATTACCGTATTCCATCTTTTTTTTCACCTAAAGATGCTACAAATCAGAAAGTACTTAACCAATTTCTTGAAATCTATATATAACTCCAAGCTTTTGGTCATGTTAATTGTAATAGGAAATCTGATACTAGGTATGGATACAGGACAGAAGATCAGAATAGACATAGACAAAAAAAGCTTAAAAGCTAGGTTAAATTTTATATGAAATTCAGCTGATAGGGGAAAATATTCAAACCAAGGTTAGATTCTTGTAATGTCAAAACATAAAGTCAGCAAGAGAGCAAAAAATTCATATTCTCCATCAGATCTCTAGTTCTCTTGATTGCCAGAGGTTTAGATGAATTACAGAAGACATCACCTTTTATATATGTCTGCTACTACATACATATCTGAAAATAAACTAAGGCTATCTTCAATATGAACACACCAAGAAATAGGAAGATGCTACATGGTTTCCATACAGCCTTATATTCAATAGTGATTTTGATTTTGGCATCTTTATGAGCTTGCCCTTCCAGATTCTTGGAATATAGATTTCTTTCCCTTTCTACTATATTTTGCTTCTGCTAAAAACAACTGTTATAAGTACTTTCATACACAAAATCTGTCTCTTTTCAAAGGCTATTGTTATTAAGTCAATGTTTCATGTATATTTGGTATATGCTTCAGTTTTGCATGTTATCCTAAAATGATGAAACACAGGCTATTTACTGAACACATTTTTCAATTAGGCTGGTTTTGTTTTATTTCTTCATAATTACCTAGAGATGGAATGATTAGTTTGTCACATATGAAACAGAGCTAGAACAAATGTTTTGATGGAACCTGATCAAAGGGACTTAGCATTAAGTAAATGAATTTAGAATGCAACCTGTTGGCAATTAAGTGTATCTGTTTTTCTTCATAGTAATAAATATGACAGTGTGTGGTTATTAATATCTACTACTACTAATATGTTCAGAGTGGCCACCATCTATTATTTTAAGGTAGTTTTTAAAATGTAATACAAACAAGCAATAACATAAAACAGACCATATATTAACAAAGTAAAATTCACTGTACCATAACCTCAAATTGCACAGTAAACCCACTGAAAAGTATTTTTAGTTTCTGAAAGGGGGAAGTTCTGATCTGTGATTTGCTTCTGGATCAAAATCTGAGTATGACACCAGAAATGTCTTGCTAGTATTTAGAAGTGATGCTGATCCTGCTTAGACATCTATCAAAGTAGGCCATTGTTAAAAAAAATCTGAGAATTAGCAACCTTAAAAATCATCACCAGCACTTTAAATTTGACCAGGAATTAAACAGGGAGCTGATAAAGTTTTGACAAAGTTTTGATATTAGTTCTATTTTCCATGAATAAATACTTCATGTCCACCTTCAATGTTTTTTTTATGAAGTACCCTACAATGTTGTATTTTTTATCTTGAAAGTAATCAAATAATAGTGAGAAAGTTATGGGCTATTCCTTCTATCTATTCCTTCTCTTTCAGAAGAGTAGACCTGCATGGAGTCACAATGGTCAATTGTGTTTCTTCACCTGGGGAGCATCAGTATGAGATCACAATGGCCTTTCCTCCATTCCAGACTGGGCAGACCTCTCTATCAATAGAGAAAGAGACACCCTATGGACATAATGTCTCTTCCTCTCTTGCTGAGGCAGTATAGTAGCCCCCCACCCCCAATGGGACACATGTAACATAAAGAGGAGTATTAGCTTCCAAATCATAGTGACTGTCAATATGTCTCCCTCTGAATCAGGCAACAACATATGAGCAGGGAAGCAACAGCTAAAGCAGAGGTGGAAAGGAGGGGCATCATATACAAGAAACTTTGATTTAGGAAGACTGGCACTGGAAGAGACAGAAATAATGAAGATTTGGAAGCCACTTTAATACAACAAAGTACTATCCGGACAGATTCAGGCAAAGTTTGAGAAATAAACCACTAACCTGTAGACAAGTGGAAACACAGCTGGCTCTGGCATGCCAACCACGACAAGGGTGGGCATTCATCTTTCAAAAAATGCCCCACAGATCAGACTAAAAGCAAGATCTGGGAATAACAGGAGGTATACAGATAACACACTGGGAAATGAGACTGGATTGTTGAGCACTCCAGGACACTGGGATTTTCAGGTACGATGACAAATTCACTTGTATCACTCATATGACATTTTGGACAGTCATTCTGGCAGATGTGGCCCCAAAGTTCACAAATATTCAGTATGCACAGGCCTATTAGAAACCAAAGAGCATATCTACATAACCCTCCCTTTAAAAATAACTTCAGTCTTATTCTAGAAATGAAAAAGTGGTTTATTTGGATATGATAATTTGCTTTAAACTCAAAAGGGTTCCTGGTGCTCATTTAGTATGACATTTTAAACCTCCTCAAACATTCACGTACTCCTCCCCTAAGCAAATGTATACCAAGACAGAATCAATTTGCATAGTATCTCTGTAGGGGAGCCTCAATGCCTCTTTCATGAAACCTTATTAACAGGGAAAATTGTTTTCTCTTTTCTTGTGAAAGCTACATAAAGCCTTCCCTTCTCAAGAGAGCAATCAGCAAATCTCTGGAGTAAGGAAACCATTTGAGATTGTCCCAAGAGGTATATTACAGAAGAGAGGACATCAGGGTTAATATAGTAAACAAGGAGGAACAGTGTGTCTTTTAGATTATAACATGTTACCAAACTTAGTAAAGGTAACATTTATGGCAGGTTTCATCCCATTCAAATATGGGATGCTTCCCCACACCCCTTCACAGTTTGATGAATGCTTTTAAGGTTTTTATTTGAGGAACTGCTTGTCTCCTATAATCTGTGCCAAGCTGATCTGATCTGGCAGATTTGGCATACTCCAGGTTCTTTCAATTAAACGATACCATCTAACTAGTCTGCAAAAGTGCATCTCCTCTGTAGCCACGCCAGTCCTCCAGAATAAAGCTTCCCCTGAGAGATGAACGGCGCTCATTCTGCTGTTATTCAGAAGACCTTTGAAGACCTGACTCTTCATCCAGGTCTTACGGAGGGAGAGTGAAGTCCCATCTGCTCTGAATTATGCAGTTTTATCTCTTTGTTTCTACTATATCCATTTTTGTTAGTCTTCCCCTCTTTGCTTTTGTCTCTTGGTTTTTAAATTATTTTTTAACCCACCCAGAGTCATTGGAAGTGGGGGAGCATATAAATGTAAATATAAATGAATAAAATAAAAACATGTAATATGTGTACAGGTAGCCCTCAGCCTACAATCACAATTGAGCCTGAACTTTCTGCTGCTAAGCGAGACATTTATTAAGTGAATTTTGCCCCATTTTACAGCCTTTCTTGGTACAGCTGTTAAGTGGGTCACTGCAGTTGTTAAGTTAGTAACATTGTTGTTGAGTGAACCTGGCTTCCCCATTGAGTTTGCTTGTCAGAAGGTCATAAAAGGTGATTACATGACCCTGGGATACTGCAACCATCATAAATAAAAGTCAGTTGCCAAACATCTGAATTTTGATCACATGATCATGGAGAAGCCATGTAATGGTCATTTTTTTTCAGTGCCGTTGTAACTCCAAACAGTCACTAACTGAACTATTGTAAGTTGAGATTTACCTGCATATAGCAGGTAGCAGATACATAATTTTATTTAAAAAAATCATGCCATTTTAGTGTAAAGGAAGGAAAGAAACGTGAACAAGACATTTTAAAAAAAGAGATCAGTTCTATATACCATGCATATTTCATAGATTGTTCTGGTTCAAATTGGATATTGCTGGTCTATGATGTTATTAATTTCTCACACCTGAACAGGACAGTCATTTTCTCTTCCCATCAGAAATTTGAGCTCCCAGATTTATTTTTGCTTGTGTCCATATTTCTGTTCAGGGACACAATGGTTGACCGAAATCATTTTTTTACAAGGGTCAGGTTCAACACACCTAATAGAGATTTTAGATGGATTTTTGCAAGATAGCTATCAACAGTAGAATAATAAAGGATTATTCCCACTGCTCCTCATTCATATGGATGCAATTTCACCAGCATTCAATGTATTAGAAGTTTTAGAATTGTGAATAGCTTAAAAAATGGAAATCATTTTATGTTAACAACGTAAAAATTTTCCTTTCCCAATACTAATAATATACACAGGTGTTTGCTTTCAAAAACTAATAGAGTTAACATGCAGCTTCTGTACGCCAACTATTCATGCAAAAGAAATGGCTCAATGTGTGTTTGCTTAGAAATAACTTTATACATATTCTGGCAAGATGCTGAAATAAAATATATGAACTGGGGTATCTCCAAAAATAAAGGGTCTGGAAATTGCCTTTGGTCCAAAATAGGACCAAGATAGATCTTTGAGGTACAATTTAAGATATGGATAACAGTGAACAAATAAAATTATAGTAAATAATGGGTTTCCACTAGCCCAATTGATTTTTGCAAAAATCTAGATCCTGGAAGTAGTAGGAAAACCACATGCACCAAATATAAATGAGAAATGAAATTTCTCATGACGCAGAATTAATTCCAAGTGTTATAATTCCTCCTAAGATTACATTACATGCCTGAGTTTACATTGGCAGGCAATTCTCCCCCTTTAAATATAAGATGAAGAGATCACATTCAGTCTTGCAGAAAGCCTACATAAATGTATTTTATTTCATAACCTTCTTTCAGCAAAGGCTTATACTAGGTAAACAGAAAAGGAGTTACCCAGGCTACACATAACGTCATTTACTGCAATGCTTCAACCATAGCAAACAAAAGCAATGAAATAGAAAAGGGGTTACTTAGGCTACACATCACACCATTCATTGAAACCCATATGACGTATGTAGCAAGAAATCAAGAGATCCACCTCATTCCAAAGGATTACAACTGAGATAGTAACCAGGCTAATTAAGAGATGCTAGGAATTCTTTTTCCTTTGAATGGCCAAAATTTCTCCACTCATTGGCTTAAGGACAGACCATACTACAGCCAAGGTAAATGATTGATTAATAAGGAGTTTGTAATTATTTCAGCTTACTTTCTTGGCAAGTCACCAATGAATTAGAAAATTCCGTAATAAAACAAGATGCTCTATTATTAACTTACATAGCACCTTCCATTATGAAAATATATACGTGCACACACTCTAACGTTCAAAGCACACAAAATGTGATGAGTATATTTGGCCTCTCTGCCTTTATTGTTATCTTTTCCAGGATTTTAATTTTATTTTATTATATGGTTACACATCCCATGAAAATAACTTAACAGTATTTGGATTACTCAAAGATAATTTACGCGTAACGAATCAGAAATACTCAGAATGCAGTTAAACTTAGCACACTTTCTTCTTCCCATCAAACTTTACCTATTCCCATGCTTTTAATATGGTGAAGGAATTTGGAACTGTATCAATTATTTTGAACTTTCTGATTTTCCAATTCTCTATTTCTACTCTACACTTAGTATACCTCACAATTACCTCTCCCCCACAAAAAACCCACTGTGGAATTATGTCCAGAGATCTTACCAGAGAGTATCATTTGCGGCTTTATTTATTTATTTATTTATTCATCCATCCATCCATTCATCCATCCAATTTCTCTGGCTTTCATCTCAAGTGATTCTAGATGGCAAACAATCACAAAATATATACTGCTGTAAGGTGTGGGTGGCTTGAGCATCTCCTGCTTACTATGAGGCATCTGGATTTCTAAATTCTCTGCTATTGAGGCAAATATATACTGTATGTCCCAGAATAATGTTGCAGGATCCAATTTGAGTCAATTACCAGGACCAGAGGTTTATTCTTCCTAGCTTTAGGACTTGTGCTGAAGCCCATCCTCAGGGATCCTCTCTCTCTCCAGAATGTGTGCATTGGACTGTTCTGTGCCTGGTTGTTTGTGGCTTTTAGTTGTTAATTGAGGTGTTGATAGTTGGCTATTAAGTCATTGACTGTTCTTTCCCTGTGCAGCCTTGCCTTTAGTTCCTAGGTAGCTGGTGGTAAATCAGCACTCCTGTTGACTGACATGAGGCTGATTTACCAGGCATCAAGCATTTGTCTGGCTATTTTTGTTCCTGCTCAGCCAACAAACTTACTATCTGCGAAATTGAATACACGTCCTTGTTCATTGCAATGAACTAATTTTAAATTCTCCTCTCATACCTCTGCTGCACTAGGAAGAATCACTAAAGAACACTACCAAATAAATCCTTCCCACCTCAGATTTACAGGAAAGAGGGGAGCGGCAATGTTCTTCCTCCAATAATGTGATCTGGCAGAGAGTTGTGCTTTAAAGCTGGATCCCTTTCCCAGAATGAACGTTTATTAAGAATTCTAAATTTTTAGGTTAGAAACAAAGAAGAAAGTTGAACTGAAAAAAGGAGAAGGAATAAACAGATTATTATTAAAGATATTAATCTCACTTGTGTTAGTTCGGAGAGTACAGTAGATGTTCTCTCAGTTCCTGGATCTCTAATAAACATATACAGAAACCAAAAGATAGTCACAGAGCCTAGCTTCCCATCCATAAAATAAAATAGAATCTTTAAACAATTTGCTTTCGGTTGCTGTCCAACTTCACTAGATTTTAGCCTTGCTGCCATCAGGTTTTTGAAATTGCTTACTTTCATCCAACATTGAAAGTGGGAGGGGGGAGGAATGGATATCAAAAAACCAAATGGAAAATGCACTTTTTTTTGTAAAATCCACTGAGAAAGAAAACCCATCGTCTTGGTTGGCTCCTCAATCTTTATTTTCCTAGACTTTTGCTGTTTCCCTCTATTATCTGAGATTGACAAGACAGCTAATTTTAAATGTGGATTTCTTGAATTTGAATTCTTTCCACGTTTATAGTACGGTAGCTCAGCAATCTGGTTAAGTTTTCATAATCACAATGACAAGCATAAAGTCCCCAACATAAAGTCAGCTTGACACACGCATCAGATAAAATTCCGGCTGTGGTTTTCTTGGTTTGCATGACTTGAAAATAATTGGTGTAGTGATTAGGGCAGCAGACTAGAAACCAGAGGATTGGGAGTTCTAGTCTCACTTTAGGTGAACTGCCAGCTAGGTGAACTTGGGCCACTCACATACTCTTAGTGTTAGGAAGCAAGCAATGGCAAACTCCTCCAAAAATCATGCCAAGAAAACTGCTGGGACTTGTCCAGATGTCCAGACGTGAAAGCATAAAACAGAAACAAAGCAAAACAAAACAGAACCCTATGACAACATTGTTGGCTTTCCACTCTGCAAAGATGGGAGTAAAATAAAATTGTCTCGTTCTGGAGGGAAATCCACAAACTCATTTGTATAAATGGATTTGATGGTTCCTATTGAAGCACTGGTCACACTAAAGCAGGGGTAGTCAACCTTTTTATACCTACCACCCACTTTTGTATCTCTGTTAGCAGTAAAATTTTCTAAACGCCCACTGGTTCCACAATAAAGGTGATTTATAAAGTAGAGAAGTAACTTTACTTTAAAAAATGTATAAAGCAGAGTTACAGCAAAACCCTACCGCCCACCATGAAAGCTGGAATGCCCACTAGTGGGCGGTAGGGACCAGGTTGACTACCACTGCACTAAAGCATACGTGATTGAGCCCGCTCACTGACATTATCTCCTTTGACTGCAAGTATGCGAATTAGCTCCTTTGAATTCTTTGTTGTTTACAGCAATAAAGTAAACAACAGAATAGCTGTAATTTAGGGGGGACTTGTATTGCATCCAATTGAACATGGATGAAAGTGCTTTAGTGAACTTTGTCAGTGAAGGTAGAAAAAGGATTTTCTTTCTATCTTCAATGGATTTCCATTGTTTTCTGACTTTTAAAATTCAGATATTGGGAAAGTTTGAAAGCAAAAGGGGAAGGGAACCACATAGGATGAGATGGTTAGATAGTGTCATTGATGCAATGATCATGAATTTGGGCAAACTCTGGGAGACAATGGATGGGGGTGGGGGGCTTGCGTGCTATGGTCCATGTGGTCACAAAGAGTGTCTTAGCAATTGAACAAGCAAAGTTATCACATGTCAGTTTGCACAGCATGACTACTATTTTGAGACTGTATTTTGAGACCGTATTTTTCAGAGTATAAGATGCACCCTTCCCCCCCTAAAAAAGTGTGGAAATATTGGTGCATCTTATACACTGAATACAGCCATTTTTGGCCTCCTGAAGTCCCGCCCCTGCATCCAATTTTTTCAAAAATTGGGTGAAAAAAGATTGTTCTTTGCAAAAACGGAGGTGTTATTGCCTTCCCCCAGAAGCATTCTGCAGGCTTCAGCAGGACTGGGACGAAGGCATAATGCCCCCATTTTTGTGAAAAACGGCATATTTTCCACCTGTTTTTCACAAAAGCAGGGGCGTTTTTGCCTTCCCCCAGCCCTATTGAAGTCTGCAGAATGCTCTTGGGGGCTGGGGATTTCTTACTCACCTCTTCGAAATCTTGGTGTGTCTTATACACAGGTGCGTCTTATAGTCCAAAAAATACAGTATATACACGTATTAGGCAAACTCAGGCAAGCAAATAGTCTTCAACTATAACGCGGAGGCCTACACGAAGAACTACAATGGAGATAGAACATGAGGAGAGAGAGAGAGAGAGAGAGGGAGGGAGGGAGGGAGGGAGGGAGAGACGCCCTCACATGGCCTCCCTTATATAGACAGCTTCTTAAAGAGGCAGTAACCCTGCTGACCCATTCTCATTTCTTCTTCTCGGTTTACAGCTTTACAGTAGCTGGTCAGCTATTAACATCACATGAGAATTTCCAGCTCATCCCTCACTATCATCCTGCAATCATTAAATTTACTGGGTCAATTCACCCTGGAATAACATATGAATCTCCAGAAGAGGTATAAGACTGCGGACCTTCTCTGTTGTGAGTTTCCAGTTATGGAATACCCTCTTCTATACTTGGAGCTTGTATGAGTGCTTTTGTTAATGCCAGCAAAAGATATTCTTTTTCTCCCAGGTATTTCTCAAGATTTGTATAGTTTCTAAACATTGATAAACTTTTACATTGTTTAGAAGTTCTTTGATCTTTGTAAATTGAGATTAATGATGTAACAAATACATTAGAAAATAAAGACCACACCCACCAGAAGACAAACTCTCTAAGTACCATATTTTTCAGAGTATAAGACGCACCTTTTTTCCTCAAAAAAGAGGCTGAAGATCTGGGTGCGTCTTATACACTGAATACAGCATTTTTGCCTCTTGAAACTTTCTCTCTCTATATCTATCTATCTACTGTATTTCTCTCTCTCTATTTCTCTCTCTCTATCCCTCTACCTACCTACCTACCTACCTACCTACCTACCTACCTACCTACCTACCTACCCTCTCTCTCCCCTATCTAACTACTGTATTTCTCTTTCTATCTCTCTTTCTCTCTCTTTCTCTATCTCTTTATCTACCTACCTACCCAATTACCTAACTACTCTCTCTCTCTCCCTACCTACTGTATTTCTCTCTCTTTCTCTCCCTCTCTATCTCTCTATCTACCTACCTACTTTAAAAAAAAAAACTCTTCAAAACCTTGGTTCATCTTATACTCTGAAAAATACGGTACTTTCAATTGCATGCGAAGCCAACATACTGAAAGAATTAGGGTTCATCAGGATTCAAAGGATTAGGTAAATCTTCAAAATAAACAGTAAAGAATGATTTAAACGATAATAAGCAATTTCCTGTAGCAGTGAAAAGACCTGCTGTCTGCTGTGCAGCAAGTTTCCAAATTTGGGGCTACTATGGCTTCCAGTTGCTAAACTTCAGAGGCCACTTTTTCATAATATATTTTTTTATTATGTTACACGACCCTTGGTGATTTACCTCTGTGATCCAAGCTACAACCAGTCAACAAGGAATAATATACAACATTTGTTTACCCCACTTCCTTTATACGGCAATGTCAGTTTAAGTAGCAATATCACCCCATAGCAAAATCAACAGCAAGATTAATTCCCCAATTATTTTCTTTAAACAAAGTTAAATGGATCAGTGGTAAAGCCAATCAATACATAGTGATTACATAAATTGTACAGCATCTGCAGAATAAAACCAAAAGTTTCCAGAAAGGATCTGAACTTATATCTTCAAGTAGAACTATGATTGGGCTGAAAAAAGTGACTTACGGCCAATCCTTGTACTTACAACCCCTACAGCATGGGTGTCAAACTCGCCGTGTCACTTTGCCACACCTACATGATGTTTCATGACATTTTCCCCATTCACGGAGCTGGGGTGGGCATGGCCTGTGTGCAATGCATGCGGCCTGCAGGCCGCCAGTTTGACATCCCTGCACTACAGCATCTCCACAGTCATGTGATCAAAATGTAGGTGCTTGGCATCCAGCATTTAATTAGGAATGCTGCAATGATCACCGTTTGTGACCTTCCCAAAGCACTTACAACAAGCAAAGAACATGGAGGAAGCCAGATTTACTTAACAACCATGTCATTCACTTAATGAGTATGGGAAATTTCATAAAATCGGATGCAGCTCACTTAATGACTGCCTTGCTTAGCTGCTTTGGTCCCAATTGTGGTAATAAGTTGAGGACTACCTGTAGATAGCCTTGGAAGGTGGCAGATCCTGAATTTGCCTTGAGACAGACGGCCAGAGAAACAATAAAAGTTTTCTGTATCTGCATCAGGACATACAGTAATAAACTGTATGAGCTCGGAGACCCCATCTATGCAATAATGCTAGAATTCCCATGATTATACCTTTTATCAACTGTGGCTTGATTAGTATGATTAGTACTTAGAAGTTGCAGTTTTCCTGCAGTTGCAATCAAGTTGTTGATTATAACCACAGCTACTCTTCAGGGCATTTTTCTTTACAACTTTATAATCAAGACTCTCTAAAATCTTTAAATAACTGACAAAATCAGTAGTTTGTAAGTATACACTGGCTTAATTGGGTGCTTTTACCTACTTTTAGGATGTATGGAGATCAAGATTTAGGTCATATTTATGTAGAATTACTGAAAATTCAAGAGTTCATAATTTTTTAAACACACTATAAACTCTGGATGGCTTCTGAAGAAAAAAAAAGGCAGATTAAAAATCTTTCTGTGAAAAGCAGACCTGATAACCCCATTGAAGAATGAAGAGCTGGTGGGCAAACCCACTTTTCAAATCTCTTTGTATAAACAGAGATATTGATTGCCCACAAGTTGCTGTCTGGAATGATCGCTGGCAGGTTTAAGCAACGCAAGACAAGGGAATAATCTTCTTGCTCAAACCACAGCCAGGGCCTTTAAAAGAATACTGTTTGCAGTCTTCTTTATTTATTTTCTTTTTCTTTACTATATTCTTGCTTCTTTTTTTCCTTTTTCTTACTCTCTCCACTTTTTTCTTTTACTTTGCATTTATTTTCTTTTTTTTTAGTCCGTATTAATTTTTATTATTGCAGCCATCCTTAGATAGGTAAAAATCTAATTTTGCTTTCTTCCTGTCTCTCTGCCTCTACTCTTGAAGTTTATGTTACCTTTATCCAAGTCCATTTGTAATTTCCTTGAAATAACTTCAGTAAATATCTTGTATTTCAATTTAAAAAAAAACAGTCCACCTCACTATTAGGATGCTTTCTGATTTTTAAATGATCACTCAATTCCACCTATACATCTACTATTTCCATCTCTTTATTGTAAACTAGCTGATAACCCAGCATTGTCAGAGTATTTATTTATAGGGGGAAAATGTCCGGACCAAACATAAAATATAATGTTGGATTTTCCCCCTTACAAGAGGGAGCCCCCTTGTAAAGTACTGTGAAGCCATTACCATGGCAACTCCACTGTGCTGCACAGTAGAAGACATTTACGGCAGTATAATAGAAGACATTTTAAGGCATAACAGGCTGTATCTTAATAGAACACACACCCCAATGAGTGTTAGGGGTGTCTTACCCACACAGTATTTGTTTCCAGAGAGTAAGAGTTATGCTGGAACATACATACATACACACATAGCCGTTTTTTTATATATATATAAGATTATAATATTTAAATCCATCTTAAAATCCATTTTTATTGTTTTCAAGGGAGATTATTCATCTTTGGTAGCAACTTTTAGTTTCAATAAAGAGTTATAAAGCTCAAGAACTTCACATAGCCACAAATCAAGTATTTCCTTTAAAGTAGTCAACATGAGCTTTAATAATTGAACTTCAAAGTGTTGTTTTGCATTGAAATATAAACAAGATTCACTTTTCCCTTTCTAATTAATTTCAAAGTCTTTCTTTAAATCAGCTTCACAAACCATAGCACTTAAATTTTTAAAAAAACAACTCTAAAATCCTTATTGTATGTAGCAAAAAGATACAGGAAAAAAGTCCTTTCCAAAGTTGAAAAAATGTAATTTCCTTTCTTTTTAAACATGCCGAAGGGAAACTCAGCTATGTGCAGACTTGTTGTTCCAAAGTTTTCCAATCTTAAAGAGGCAATAAAAACACTACAAAGTGATTAAAACCTTGAGGTTTAGTCAAACCTTGAGTCCATGAAAGGTTGCATTTATGGGTCAAAGAACAATGAAACCTCAACACTCAGCTGATCATAAGTGGCTGCAAAACCATCAATTTCTGCCTTCTATTCGGAAAAATCTACTCTACTGTTATGAGTACTTATGGACAATCTCCAGATCTTTGTTCCAGAGAAAATTTTGGCAGTTTGGCTTTCACATCAAGCTGCATTTATGGCTCTAATGCTCCCACAATCTGAGCAAAGTGGACTGAGGACTGGACCTTTCCAGATGGGTTTCAAAGTCAGGTAGGGGACAGAAACAGAACTGGTCCCGCTTATCGATGATCTCTGGTGAGAGTGGGGTGGGAGTAGATTATCTTTCCTAGCTCTCCTTTACCCCTCAATTTGCCAGTCCCAATTTGTGTTGATAGGAAGAATATACCTTATACCTTCACCATAAGGGGATGAGGTATCATCAGTATGCCGATGATGCTCAATTTTATATCCCCATCGTGGTGACTCAAGTGCTGCTGTCACTGCTGTCTTCTGGTACCTGGAGGCTCTGGGGATCTAGACAGGAGTAAGATCAACTAAGACCAAGTGACTATGGGTGAGTGGGCTTCGGGAGCCAGCCATTTAACATCTTTAGTTCTGGACAGGGTAGCACTGCTTCAAGACAGACTTAGTGCACAACTTGGGGGTTCTCCTGGACTCTCGACTCCTGCCTGAAGAGCAGGTGGCAGCCATTGTTAGGAGGGCCTTTGAGTACTTTTCTGGATCAGGAACCTTGTACTCAGGCCCTGGTCATCTCTCACTTGGATTAGCACAATGTGCTCTACATGGGACTCTTCTTGAAAAGTATTTGGAAACAACTGCTGGCTCAGAATGCAGCTGCATAATTCTTGGGGGCCCTAGGATGGCTCCTATACCACCTTGATTTTGTAAGCTGCACTGGCTGCTAGTTTACTTCTGGGTATAATTCAAGGTGTTACTTAAGCCCTTTACATCCCTTTATGGCACGGACCCAGATTATTTGAAAAACTCTCTCAACCCAATGAGATTGACTCGCACTAGGAGAAAAGGCTGGCTGTGAACCCTGCCAGCCAAGAAATTTTGATTGGTAGGGTCCAGGAGAAGAGTCTTCTCTGACGAAGCACCTGCCCATTGGAACACCATATGAAGATCAGATCTACCCCACACTCTTAGCATTCCATAAATACTTTAAAAGATGGATCTGCAGATTGGCCTGGGTCCCATATAGGGCTTTGCCATTCTGAAGGTGGTTACCAGATTAAATAAAAGCTCCTACTTCCACTTGATTGTATAACCCTTGTGAATTTAGCTACTTCTTTGTTAATTTTAATGCATTTAATATTCTCTTACTGTTTTATAATTTCGTTTATTGGATTGTAAACTACCTAGGATTGCATTATAGTGCAATGGGAGGTTTAGTTTAATAAATAAACAAAGCAAAAATGTGAATATTACTTTTTCTTGCCTCACTGGAAACATTTTTAATATTGCAGTTATAATCTTTAGTTAAAAAAAATTCAACAGAAATCCCTTTGGTACTCATGTATTCAGAAGTATTAGCCAAAAAAGAAATCTAATTATCATGCTGAGTATCACTTCAGATTGTAATATACATTTTTGTGACCTACTCATAGTTGAGATAAAAATGTATGCAATGTTGGAGCAAGAATAAACCTGAAATAATGCGGAAGGACAAATATAAAACCAAGGAACAGTCACGCTGTTTCACAACTTCTAATTTGTGACAATTTTTTTTAAGCTGGGAAATTTCTGTTCATGGCAGTTTGGTCCAATCAAATGAAAATAGTTCTTTTATTATTATAAACACACACAACCCCCCCTCACATACATATATTCACCCATTTTAAAATTTTCCTCAGTACTGAAATATACTCACTCAATTTTAAGATATATTTTCATTTCTATGAGTCCAAAAACATGATTGCACTTGCCCACAACTCAAGGGAATGCGCACATTACTTAACAATTAACATTTATACTTTTATACTGCTTCACAGAGCTTTATAGCTCTCTCTAAGCAGTTTACAGAGTCAGCATATTGCCCCCAACAATCTGGGTCCTCATTTTATTGACCTTGGAAGGATGGAAGGCTGAGTCAACCTTGAGCCAGTGAGGATTGAACTCCTGGCAGTGAGCCTGAAATACTGCATTCTAACCACTGCACCACCATGGCTCGTTATATTTAAAATATGTGCTATGGTAAAGAATGTGAGAACCTTATCTTGAAATAAGTACCTAAAACGCCTATAAATATATCTGTTCCTAAATTAATAGGTAGAGTTCTGATATATTACATAACATACAACGTAACATAAAAATACAACATATAATTGGGATTTTCAATTATTTGCCATTATTTTCAGTTCCTTTTCCTTTTAAGGAATCAACAAAGGAAAAGGTAGGCATTGGAATATTAGTTTGAATTACACATCTTCACCTACAGAAATACATGTGATCTATAACTGGCTTATCTTTTAATTTCAATTTTGAGAAAAATTAGTCAATGAGATAGGGATTGTGAGGTCATTACAACTGATGTGAAAAAGTTGAAAAATCCGTGTTTTCTTATGAAAGGAAATGGAATGATAATACATGCTGAACAGAAAAATGGGGGCAGTAGAAATGATGCTTGATTCATTTCTTAATGTCAGTATATATATCTCAATAAAGAAATGACCAGAGCCCTTTAAAACCAAAATACGTCATTTCCCCTCTGTCCCACATCCTCTCACAAAAGTCTGCATGGGTTAGGCTCAATTTCAGTCTGTCTTACACAACACATGGGACCATGAAATCTACTGGCTCATCTTCCCCTTGGGTTCAGGTAGTCCTCATTTAATGAGATAACAAATGGTGACGAAAAAATAACTTTATGATCAATCCTCATTTTTACAATCTTCTTAAGTTTATGAAGCCAAGAAAAAAAATGAAGATCATAAGCACAGTGGCAATTTCACTCAGCATCCATTTCGTTTTATGACCTAATTGCTGGTCCCAATTGTATAAAGGTCCCACTGAATAAAGACTAGTTGGAGTTTCCAAAAATCAGTGAAAAGGCAAACTATGCTGAAGTATATCCTTGAGGAAGCCTAGTCCATGCTACTCTTAGTTCCCCCCAATCTGCAAGCCTATCACTTCCTGATCAGGCTGACAAGCATTGCCAGTCTCCGCCCCTAGACTCTGCTTGTTGGGCAGCAATGTGACCTGAATTGGCATGGAACAAACCAGATAAGCTTCTGAAGTGGTCAGATTAGTGCCTGCCTATAATCAGAAAAGAGAATGACAGTCCATAGTCCAAAATAGTCAGGGGACACAGTCAGGATGGCAGCACCTCTTTTGTTTGCTCTTTAGTTTATACCAGCCACTCCATTTTCCAGGAACTGAAGCCACACGACCACACAATAGTGGTTCCAGTCCCAGCAAATAGGCCAAGCATCAATTCGTGCTCTTATGTCTTGTAGAAATGCAAATAATCATGATGAGAATAGATAGATTAGGCCTCCTCCGAATCCCATCAGCCGGTCAATGTCGACTGGCAACTACCCGGAGGAGAGCCTTCTCAGTGGCTGCTCCGACCCTTTGGAACAAACTCCCCGTGGAGATTCGTACCATCACCACCCTCCAGACCTTCCGCGTAGCCCTTAAAACCTGGCTGTGGACAGGCCTGGGGCTAAAGACTTCAACCCCACTCGAATAGTATGACTGTTGCGCTTTTTAACGATGTATTGTCTTCATGTCTGTAACTTGTTTGTCCTTCCCTCCCCTTGAATTGTGAGCTGCCCTGAGTCCCCTCAGGGAAAAGGGCGGCATACAAATAAAGTAATCCAATCCAATCTAATCCAATAGGAAGGGTTACAAGAAAATGAAATTTTACTGTCTGCTCTGAATTTGAACTCATTGTATGGGGGTACCTTTTACCTTTCATACATCCAGAATTCTCCAACACTCCTGGAATCCCTCTCATTCTCTAATATATCAGATCATACTTCACCTCCAACAGTCACCCAAACAATCACCAAGTTTTCACAGAAGCAGCAACATAAATTATGTTAAACTCCATAAACCTACCATAAACTCCATCTCTCATTTCTTGTTCAAGGAACACACACAAAAGCAAAAACTGGGGCCCTACAAATTGACTCAATCAGTGACTGAATAAAAAAAGGCTTTATCCAGTGCCATCTTTAAAATGTTGGCCCTTTAAATGTGCAAATAATGGATCCCAGCATTGTTATGTCTATAAGATTTAATAAAAAGGGTCGGGGGAGAGGGCAGGAAGTAGTTGAATCTTCATGCTGAATTACAATAAATTCTTGGAACTTTTGCAGAAATTGCTATGTAGATTAGTAAATCCAGGCTTAAAACACAATCATGGCATGGATGTAGAAGTTTGAATCCTGGCTTGAGTATTAATAGTGCAGCTCTCCCAAAATCAAACACTGCCTAGTATGTTTCACTGATTGCCCATCACATGCATCAGTGCTTCAGCTACTATGAAAAAGGTGCTCAGAGAACAAGCAGATTCTTTATGGGGGTTTGGCTCATAATCCTTTACCTTTACCACCATTTCACTTGAAAAGAATAAGCTTATACAAATGAATAGAATGAAGGCTATCCGGCTTGGCACTGTGAAGAATTACATCATCAACCCAAGCCTTACAAAGAAATCAATTATATTGTTGAGACTTCATTATAATTTTATTTTTTATCGTCACTTATAAAGCCCTTCATGGTATTGGACCTGGGTACTTGAGAGACCGCCTGCTGCCAATCACCTCCAATAGACCGATCAGATCCCACAGATTAGGCCTCCTCCGAATTCCATCCGCTGCCCAGTGCCGACTGACGACCACCCAGAGGAGAGCCTTCTCTGTGGCTGCTCCGGCCCTCTGGAACGAGCTCCCCATGGAGATTCGAACCCTCACCAGCCTCCAGGCCTTCCGCAAAGCCCTTGAAACCTGGCTGTTCCGACAGGCCTGGGGCTAATGAGCTTTTGTCCCCCCTCGAATGGTATGGTTGTTGTGTGCTTTTAAATTGTGTATTGTTCTGTTCGTCTTTTTTTATTCCTTATTTGTAACGCCCCCCCCCCCCCTTGACTTGGCTTTGAGCCGCCCTGAGTCCCCTTTGGGGAAAAGGGCGGCATAGAAATTCAATAAATTCAATTCAATTTATTGTACCTGCTGATCTTAAAATTTTACAAATGCTCAAATCACGGCTACTCCCAAAGCTCCAAGGTGATGCAGGTTTTGGAGCAAGAGAGAAAGGTTTTAGGTTCACTGCTTTGCTGTGAATGTTGTTTAAACAGCATGCTGAAATTCCCATGACCCTGCTTTCAAACACAACATTAGCACAATTTATTAACAGTTACTGCATTTTTTTTGTTATAAATAAGAACAAGCAAGAACAACAAATTTCTCTCTTTCTCCCTGGGTATGCTTTGCCTTTTGCAATGCAATTAACATGGTCATTTTTGGATAATTATTTTTTGTTTTGTTCTGATCTTTTCTCCCTGTGTTATTGCTTGCTTTGCTACTAGTGTATTGCTAATTGCATTTCAGTGCAAAGCTGTGTAACTGCTGCTCTTATGCTGTGCACATTAGAAAAAAATCTATTTTGTTTTATACAGAGTTTGCACCGGGTACTTTGTATTATTATGTAACTTATAATAAATCCTTATTTCTTCAGATTCATCACATTGGAAAATCCTTTACCACTAGTTCCATGCCTCCCATGACTTGCTGAGAAATACCACCCAGTGGTAAATATTCTAAAAATATTATTCTGCAGTGTTCAACTGTTGGGTGTAACCTTCTACCTCAGATGACCTCTGATCCTCATGCCTGTGAATCTGAAGGCATAAATCAACAAGCCTTTCTTCCATCTTTTCATTCAGTTGCTAAAGCAATTCTGAAAAAGATGTGCCTGTTTCATTATTGGGATGTTTGTGTATGTTTATATTGTGGATGGATATATATATGTGTGTGTGTGTGTGTGTGTGTGTATGTATGTGTGTGTGTGTGTATGTATGTATGTCTGTGTGAGAAAAAAGATGTGAAAAAATGAGAAATGAGAAAAAATGTGTGTGAGTGAGAAAAAGAATGCATATATTTTTATGTATTAAGTTTATGTAAATATAGATATACAGAGTCATGCTAGTGACATAACACATCTGAATAGTTCCGTTGCTGAAGCAGAATACAACAATTAAATTAATAATAAGATATCTGAGTTTATAGCGTATTCTGTTATATTTGTGCTGATAAATAAATAAAGGGAGACTAGTATAGATCTATTTCAAGCTATTTAGCTCTCATCAGCTAGCCATACCCTTACTGGGAATCGAGCCTTATTTACTTATCAGCACAAATATAACAAATGTAACAAAAAGGCAACAGTAAAAAATATTGGGTTTCTTTCTGGATGGTCTCTTGTGACGAGCCGAAGGACAGAGAATGGAAGTAACGATCTTCCCCCCATATTGGGCATACCAGGGGTTGTGACTTTAAATAAATAAATAAATAAATATGTATATGTATATGTATATTTATATATATCCACAATATAAACATAATTACATATACTAATATATAAGTGAATGGAAGAACACGAATTGTAAAGAACACTCTGTAATATATATATATATATATATATTATATATTGGTTCGATTCGATATTATTGGTTCGATATTATATATTGGTTCGATTCCCAACATGGGTATGGCTAGCTGATGAGAGCTAAATAGCTTGAAATAGATCTATACTAGTCTCCCTTTATTTATCAGCATAAATATAACATATATATATATATATATATATATATATATATATATATATGTGTGTGTGTGTGTGTGTGTGTGTGTGTGTGTGTGTGTGTGTGTGCGCATATACACACAGACACACACATATATATATATATGTATATATACACACATACACATACCGTATTTATCGGCGTATAACACGCAGTTTTAAAACTAAAATTGCAAGCTTAAACCCTGCCTGCGTGTTATACGCCGATACTCCGGGTGGCAGAAGCCCGGGACCCAGTCAAATTCGCTGCGCAAGGTGAAACGGCCGGCAGCAGCCCTGCTCTCCTGCTGCGGCTTCTGTTTCAATAGGGAAGAAAACTTCCTTTCGCTTCCCGGGCTTCTGCCGCCCGGCAGAAGCCCCGGGACCCAGTCAAATTCGGGAAGCGAAAGGAAGTTTTCTTCCCTACTGAAACAGAAGCCGCAGCAGGAGAGCGAGGCCAGCGTCCGTTTCAGTCGCTTCCCTTCTCCGTCTTGATTGCTGGAAGCAGTAACAAACGGCGCGTCCGCTCCGCATCGCCCTGACAACCACCCCAGCCGGCGGCTGCCAGGCCTCGCTGGAGTCAATTGCAAAGCTGCGTTCAGCGCTTTGAGGACCTGAGGCATCTTGGGAAATGTAGTTCCCTATCAGAAAGAATGGAGTAGCTGCGAATTTGTAACAACATAATATAACTTGGTGCTTCGCAGGTTACGAAAATCTCGTTTGATTTGCACACTGTTTTTTAACAGTTAGATAAAGAAATTATGCTGTGAAAGCGACTAGATAGCCCCCCTCCCCTTCCTGTGTGTGAGAAAGGGAAGGAGAGGAAGGAAGGAGGGAGGGGGGAGGAAAAGAAGAAGGGAGGGGGGGAGAAGATGGAAGGAGAAAAGATGGATGGAAGGAGAAAGAATGGAAGGAGAAGGAGGAAGATGGAAGAAGAAAGGAAGAAAAAGAAGAAGGGAGGGAGAAGGAAGGAGGTAGGAAGAAAAGGGGAAGAGAGGGAAAGAGCAGAAAGACAAAGAGGATGAAGTTGATAGGCAAGAGGAAGGGGGAAGGAAGGGAAAAAAGAGGGAGAGAGTGAAGATGAGGAAGAGGTTTTTGGTTTTCCAAAAAGCAGTGATTCTGATTAAGTTTTTTTGCTCAAAGAGGTGTTTTTTCATTTCATATTTGCCTTTTAAGAGGAGTTAATGTTATAATTCATGTTCTAATGTTATAAATTTTAATCCAACATTAAGTTCCGAGCTTCCAAGTCATTTATTTTTAATGAAAAAAATTTTTACTCAAATTTTTGTGTTAAAATGGGGGGTGCGTGTTATACGCCGGTGCGTGTTATACGCCGATAAATACGGTACATACACACATACATACATACATACATACACACACACATATATATACATATACATACACACACACAAACACACACACACACACATAGGTATATATTACAGAGTGTTTACAATTCGTGTTCTTCCATTCACTTACATATTAGTATTTGTAATTTTGTTACAGTCCTTTGTAGCAAGGCAGCCAATCAATACATAGATTTCATTTTGCCTTTGGTTGATACTACACTATTTTGCACTGGGTTTCCCAACCTGGTTTTTTTTAGAAAAAGAATGGAATTTTAACCTTTTGCAGTATAATTTCCGAAGATTCAATTACAGCCTGGGGCTGTTATCTTTGATTCTCCCCCAAAGTAGAATAGGAATAGGAGTCATGGCCACAAGAAAGATACTTCAGAATAGCTGGCAGCATTTTGAAAGGGTTTCCACAGATCAATGCCAACCTCTTCCTGGTGTCAACCCAAATTGTTACATGCTTTTTATTGTCCAGAGTATACTGCAGACAATATTTTTCCTATTAGAGGAAACTAATCATGAAGGCAATGTCTTCTCTAGTGAGGATCTTAGTGGCTTACCAAGCAATCAACGTATGGGTATCTAAAACTCTCTGCTTTGAAGCTTGGGGCTGGTCTAATTGTCTTCTATGGAAAAGCTGCATACTTCTGCTAAAAATGAATAGAATTTGAGCCTGTTAAAGCATTGATGTGAGTACGTAAGAGCTGAAAGGGCACAAGAGAGCTGGACTGACCTCACAAGTCCTGCAAGATCTTTCCACATGTATGTCTAATTTATTTGGTTTAGCTGAAGATCCCTTAGAATGGTTAGAAGCCCTGTGAAGAGAAGACCTGCCAGTCGAAATCTATGACTCCAAACCTCTTTCACAGGCAGCCTGCATTACTATTATTATTTCAATTTTTCTCTATGATGAAGATCTACTATCTTTATGTAACCTCATTTTTACAAGACAGACGTGTTTTTGGCACCTATAGCTTAGAGCTTCCTGTCAATAGGAAAAAGCACTGCATGTTTTCTTGGATGTGTGTGTTTGTGAAAGTGAGGGTGAGAAAAAGAATGCATATATTTTTTATGTATTAAGTTTATGTAAATATAGATATACAGAGTCATGCTAGTGACATAACACATCGGAATAGTTCCGCTGCTGAAGCAGAACACAACAATTAAATTAATAATAAGATATCTGAGTTTATAGCGTATTCTCTCAGGATTATAAATACAAAGGCTAAGACAAGAAAGTTCAAAGTGAATCCAAGTACAGAAAGAAATTCAGACCTTGGTTTCACAAATAGAAGATAAGACTACAAATGTGTCTTTGGGCAGACTTCATTGTGTATGTTAAGTTCTTCATCCTTCTTTCTTTTTTTTGTGGTCTGCTGGTGGCCTGTGGAGCTGGCAGCAGAGTCAGACAGTGAGGAGGTTGGGCAGAACATGGGCCAGTCCTGGAGCCTGGGGAAAGCTTGGACGAGAGCTCTGTGTTGGAGGCAGAGAGGGGACCAGGGCCATCTGGGAGTTATGTGCTGCCTCCGGACTCTCCAGAGTCAGACATCAGCGAGGGAGAGGAACAGGGGGACCCTGTTCCCAGTGTGCGCATGCACAGAGCTGCCAGAAGGCAAGAGCAGTTAAGACAAAAGGGGTGACTCGGGAATAAGGCTTGGAGATGATTGGGCCTTCCCATAAGGCATAAAGGAGGAGCAAAGGCATGTGAGCCTTTGCAGGAAGCAACTTTGTTCGTTCTGGTCGGTTTAAATTCTGAAGCTCCGTTTTGACTCTGTGCTCCATGTGGCCTTGCAAAGCTAATTGGCAATTAGGTCTTTGGCAGTGTTTCAAGGGAGATAAAGGTGGGTGCTTATCAACCTTATCCCGAAAGACTTTGGCAGACTTCTGATAGACTCTTTACAAATTATTTGTGACTCATTACAGGCTGTGAATGAACATAATTTACAGCCGTTGGAATAAAAAAAGGGTTTTTGGGACTAAGCATGTGTTTTTTACTGTCTCAGGAAGCCTAGGTCAGAACACTTTTAAATTAAAGAAGCCCAGCTCCTTGTTACATGTGAAATTCTCCAGACGTCTGAACAATTCTGTTGCTACCATCTGAATGATTTCCAATTTCCATATGTCTTTTATGAAATAGGGCAACATAACGTAGCATTCTCGCAAAGAACACAACACACCAGTGCTGTGCAAAAGAGGAAAATCTATTCGTTTTACAGTGGACCTTTCTGTGTGACTGTGTAAAAAATACTGTAGCACACGGGTGTGAAATGTGTGGAGTCACGTTGCCGTCACGTGACATTTTGTGATGTTTTTTTCCCTTCACAGAGGTGGGGTGGGCATGACCTGTGTATGCCACATTCAGCCCGTGGGCTGCTAGTTTGACACCCATGCTGTAGCATTTGTAAAACATTATAGTGCTGATCAAAAATTATCTGATTAACTAGGATCTACAGGTTGATCTCCTACCTAATAAAAGTGTAGAAAATATTTCTTACATATCAGGATTTGTTCTAACTAGATGCAAAAATTCACATTTATGTGGGGCAGACTACATTTGAACATAGTAACCATTAGAGTCCACCAACTGAAATCGATGAGACATAAACATTTGCTCTAGCTAATTGAAGCTCAATTTGTTTCAGTGGGCCTGCTCTAAATATACTAATTCTGGACTGAACTCAATGCCTCAAATCTGTTTTAGTTTTTATCAAAGAATCTAATCTGCTGAGACAATATAAATTCAAGATCTTGGATTGTCAAGTATCTGCAATCATTTCCAATCTGGAATTACTATGCATCAGAATGGTGTACTTTAACTCCTTTCCTCAAATCATTAATGGATGTATTAAACACCACTAGGTGAACAGTTATGTTTTCAAATGCATTCACTTTGTCACAGGGATGAAGAACATGTCCGCATACTCCTTCAGGCATCTATAATTGGAAACTGCCTTCTGCATTATTGAATTTCTAATATCTGCACAAGCAAGGAAGCAATTACAATTAGAGGACACCTCTAGATTGCTGGACAGGTAGGGTAAAAATAGGTCAGTCAAATATGCTCCACATTGACAACAGCTGTTCTCCCATGAATATGAAGGATGAAACTTTATCTAGGCTAAGATATGCCTAAAATGAGTTTGCTTGGTAAGTTTTTAAAGTATAAGAAAACATATTCAGAGTAAGTATATTTGGGAGGTAGTTTTAGCTGGGACAAAGGTCTCACAATGTGCTCACAAGTGTTCCCTCCTCCACTCCTTCGAGTGCAATAAAAACAGTGGTGGGTTGCTAACTGGTTTACTACCGGTTTGATCGTGCTCATGCACAACGCTTCTGGTGGTGAAGCCTCCCGTTTACTAACACTACCAGTTCGGTCGAACCGGGCCAAACCAGCAGCAATCCACCTCTGAATAAAAGCAGACACAGAAGATTGCCATTAGAAAGAAAGCAGATCTACTCTCCATTCCACATATTTGAGTAATAGGAGTAACTAGGGTCTACGGCAGTCTATGCAGGTGCCTGAGTCCATTTGGTGTCTATTCACAAAGATCCTGCTTTCCTGATTTGCCCCACATGACTGATGTAAATATACTATTCAGAAGTGAGAGGAGGCCGTCTAGATCAGTGGTTTACCCACTGCCTGTTGTGTGGTATCTTCTTTCACTGTGTGTAGCATAGATGTACAGGTACTCCTTGACTTAGAACTTGTTGTTTAGCGACCATTTGAAATTACAAAGGACCCCTCCCCCCCAAAAAAAGCTATAAAAGATCCAGTTTCAAAGAACCCCTCAAACACTATAAAAACCTCAATTTAAGCAGCCCCTCTTGCTGTTATCTGATTGCCTTGTGGGAGCTTGGCAACCAGCCTGCATTTCTGGCCATTTGCAGAGCTCCATGGTCCTGAGACTGCAATTTATAATGGGCTTTTTTTGGGGGGGGTGTTAAGTAGAAACCAGTATTTACTTCCAATTTCCAACACAAAATGCCCACCGGGTACAATCGGTTCGCTTAATGACCAGGGTGTTTGCTTAACAATTGTGACATTCATTTACTGGCTGTCACAAGATAGGCAATAAAGTCGGTAGTGGTCACATGGTGACCCATATAATTACCAGCGTCCCTTACTACTAATTCCAGGCTCAATTACCGTCATAAGTTGAGGATTACTTCAGACAAGTCACACAAGGGAAGCCAGAAGCATCTTTCAAAGTGTAGCTAAGTGGTAGCTGCAACACTGAATCCATCTTCATAAGGAAAGGATCAAAATAATTCGGAAACATTATCTGGACACCATGGATAGGATAGTCTCAGGAGGGACAAAAGAATGACATTCCTTTATTCTTATTACCCTGTTTCCCTGAAAATAAGACACCCCCAGATAATAAGCCCAATCGGGCTTTTGAACGCATGCACTAAAATAAGCCCTCCCCAAAAATACTGCAACACCGCAGCAGCCATGAGGTGACCACGTTTGTCGTCTCTTGCGCCTCAAAAATAATAAGACATCCCTGAAAATAAGGCCAAGTTGTTTTCGGGGAAACACAGTAAGTAATTGTCTATTTGTTAATTCCTCTTTCCTAGTCTAACAATCCCAAATGGTGGCTGTCCTGGTTCACATTACAAAAACAAAACAAAACCCTACAAACGGAAAAAAGAGGTACAATTATCTCAATCTGATTTCACCCACTTACTCATTTTTTCCAGAGTTAAGTTTCTTCACTCAATATTTCCAGATGAGATTGCAATTTTAAAAAACTATAAGCAAATTGAATTTGGAATACAAATTTCAGAGAATGTTTAGCTACTGATGTATTATGCTGCTAAATGAAGGACTCAAGATTTCAGAGTACCTGTAAATGTCCTTCCAGCTTAGTTATCTTGTACAATTGTCCAAAATCAAATCGGTGTTTTTGAAAAACATTTACATTGTTGGATGTTTGGATGGATGGATACATGTGTGGGTGGCTGGATGTGTGTGTGTGTGCGTGTGTAGGAGAGAGTATGGGGGTCTGCCTATCTGCCCAACAGAATGACAGTTATATACACATTTTTTTAATTGTATGCTGAAAGTTTGCACATGGTTTATATTAGTATCCTCTTTCTGTAATTTTATGACATAGTGAGATAGGATGAAACAGCAGTGTAATATATTCCTCTTTCACCTTATTCAATATCCAAAAAGTTAAAAATTACTTGCAATAAACAAATTTGTCATCTCGTAAGCTTTTGTAAATCTCACTCTGATTCATCAGATAAGAAATATCAAAGAAGTGAGATATAGTGAAATCTCACCTACTCGTGGTGCCCATTAAGAGAATTAGGTTTGTCACAGGCATTCTTGCATTGACAAACGTGTTAATACACAGATAGCAAGAGTGAGAATTGGGTCACTGGTACAGGTAGTCCTCGTCTTAGGACCACAATCGAGACCAGAATTTCTATTGTTAAGCAAGGTGGTTGTTAAGTGAGTCAAGCTCAATTTTGCAACCTTCTTTTGCCAGCATTAATTGTATTACTGAGTTATTAAGTGAATCATGTAGTCATTAAGCGAATCCAGCTTCCCCCATTGACTTTTCTTGCCAAAAGCCAGCTGGGAAGGTCACAAATGGTAATTCCATGATTCTGGCATATTGCAACTGTTGTTAATACATGCCAGTTGCCAAGCACCTGAATTCTGATCACCTGACCATGGAGATGCTATGTCAGTTGTAAGTGTGTCTGGTTGTAAGCAACATTTTTTGAATGATCACTAAAATAATGGTTGTGAATTGAGGCCTACCTTTAATTTGAGTCTTACTGCACTACAATTCACTGGTTGCTAAAGTTGTTAATCAATGAAAAACAAACTTTCCTTCCCAATGTTTAACAATGCTACTCCAAGTTTTCTCTTCCTGAGAGATGGGTAGTGAGTAGTAGAGAGACAGCCTTTTCAATTTTGAGACCGTAGAAAGAGTGCAGAGAACAGCAACCAAGATGATTAGGGGACTGGCGGCTAAAACATACAATGAACCATTGTAGGAACTGGGCGTGGCTAGTCTAGTGAAGAGAAGGACCAGGGGAGACATGATAGCAGTGTTTCAATATTTGAGGGGCTGCCACAAAGAGAAGGGGGTCAAGCTATTTTCGAAAGCACCTGAAGGCCAAACAAGGAATAATGGATGGAAACTGAACAAGGAGAGATTCAACCTGGAAATAAGGAGAAATTTTCTGACAGTGAACGCAATCAACCATGGAACAATTTGCCTTCAGAAGTTGTGGGAGCTTCATCACTGGAAGCTTTCAAGAAGCGACTGGACTCCCATCTGTCAGAGGAGTTGTAGGGTCTCCAGCAGAGGTGGGTTCCTACCAGTTCGCACCTATTCGGTAGAACCGGTTCGTCAAATCTACCGAACCGGTTAGAAGAGGTTGCACCAGTGGACCCGGAAAGCAGGCCACACCTACAGAAGAGGTTCCAAAATTTTTTGAAACCCACCACTGGTCCTTGGATATGATTATTCTACACTATCATGCTCATATTTATAAAACTCAGTGCCTCTGTGAAAGGTAAGGATGACTACTGCGTTTGTGATGCAATCAGAACATTGCGTGTGTTGAAGTTGTTTTAACGCAAACCAAAGATGCCTTTTAAAAAACAAGTTTACATCATATTCTTATGCATGCCAGTGCTGTGTGTGAGGTAATTTAAGGTGGTTCTGACAAGTGTCGTCGGCATCTTCATATCCGGTCACATGGGCGGCAAGCCACTCCCACAAAGGAGGCCACACCCACAGAGTAGGTTCGAACAATTTTTGAAACCCACCACTGGTCTCCAGCTTTGGGGGTTGGTTTGACTGGATGACTTACAAGGTCCCTTCCAACTCTGTTAAACTGTTAAATTTCAAAGCAAGGTACTTTCAGATGAGGTGCAGGATTACTGATAAGAGGTTGCTTCCTGAGATTGAGGCACAGTGACAGAAAAAAAAAGCTAATTTCCCAACTTTTCTTAATAAGTGCATTTTTAGCTTCCCAATTTTCCACAGCCAAGTAGTATTTGGAGCAAGCTGTTTGGGAGGTGGGCGGAGGGAAGGCAAAGGCAGAGTTTGATTTTGATTTTATTTTATTTTATTTGTCTTGTATGCCACCCACTCCCGAAGGACTCCAGGCGGCTCACAATAGACAAGGGAAAGGGGGAAAACTAGACAAAGACAACACTTTAAAAACAAAACCACAACATTCACAATTTCCGTGGGGCTGGATATTTCACAGGCCCCCGCGGCCAGCTGGAGCAGCCAGGACTTGGTGGCTTTGCGGAAGGCCGGGAGGGTAGTAAGGGTCTGGATCTCGACAGGGAGATCATTCCAGAGGGCTAGAGCTGCAACAGAGAAGGCTCTCCCCTGGGGGGTTGCCAGCCGACATTGGCTGGCAGATGGAATCCGGAGGAGACCTAACCTGTGAGATCTAATCGGTCTGAGGGAGGTAATCGGCAGGAGGCGGTCTCTCAGGTACCCAGGTCCGATGCCATATAGGGCTTTATAGGTAGCGACCAGCACCTTGAAGCGGATTCGGAGACTAATGGGTAGCTAGTGCAGCTTGCGGAGGATAGGTGTGACGTGGGTGTACCTGGGTGCACCCACAATCGCTCGCGCGGCTGCGTTCTGGACTAACTGGAGTCTTCGAACACTCTTCAAGGGCAGCCCCATGTAGAGCGCATTACAATAATCCAGTCTTGAGGTCACAAGGGCGTGGGTGACTGTCTGAAGGGCGTCCCGATCCAGGTAGGGTCGCATGGAGTTCCCTCCATGTGCGATAGCACTCACTGTCTTTCAATTCTAAAAAGTCAGAGTTAGATTTAGCCAACCAGGATTATCTGGAAAGAGGATATGAATTCCAAAATGAGATGATTTTAATGGCTTAAGCAGAGTGTGCAAATACTGCACAGATGGTTTGGCAGCATATTACACCAGATAAATCTTGTAGGTAATTTGTAGTTGGGCAGCAACATTTCTCAATCTACAACTGAATTAATTTTCTGCCACTGTTGTAAGAAAAATAAGCATGCCATTTGTGTTTGATTTCTTGGTTTTATTTCTGTACACACCTGGAGCTTAGTGACAGTAACAGAAAAAAGACCCTTAGATATATGACAGAAAGATGATTTTTAAATTATTGGTGCCTCTAATTTTAATTTTATTATATAATGCCATGATACTAAACTGTAGGAATTCAGTGAAGCTGAAACAGATTCATAATATGGGATTCAGACAAGTGATAAAGAGCTTGTCTAAATCTGATTAAATACCTGTATCACCCTTGTTTATATCTAATCATGAAATACCTTAAGCAAGCATATTTCCAGATAAGTGAGCTTGAAAGAAATAATCAGGTATATACTAGCTCCAGTTCAGGAAAGTGAGAAATCTGCCCTTTGAGTTTCAAGATGACAGAGAATTGTTGATTATATAATCAAGGAAAGATGCATTCATTGTCCCAGCAATATCAAATATTGCAGTATCCAATGCTCCTATTCAGGATATTCCATTCCTTATCCCCTTCCGCCTGTTCCCACAAATACTTAAACAATACACCTCTTGAACTCTGAACACCTTCAATGTTTGTTGGGCTACTTGGGAGAAGGGAGATTCTTCAACTACATCACAAGGGTTTTCCTCTTCAGACTTCATTAATTGAGGACCATTCTCCATTAATTCTTCAGAAGTGATGCATTTTGGCTGGCACCCAAACTCACAGAATAGTGATTGTTTTCAACAAGAGGCATATTTCCTCTCCACATTTAAAAGAACATATACTGGTACATTCCAGATCCCTTTTCAAATCATTGGCTTGTATAAGAACTTGAGCCATAAGAAAAAAGAAGGGGAAAAAATGTTCTGACTTGAATATTATATTATTTTCTGCCTATAAAATACAGCTAATCATTTTATAATTTCCATGCACTTAGAAAATGTCACCTATTTTCCTATGCAATCACAAGTGTAGTCAGTTAGGGTTACTATAGTGAACTTACCAAGAAAACAGTCTAAAACATTTATCTGATTGCCTTTATTTGTTAACTGGCGAAAAGCACAACCAAAACCACAATGAATTAATTTCAAGGATTGTTATCAGCTGCCAGAATAAGCAATATGACCATCGGAAACTAATTGCAGACCTCCTGACAAGAGACTGGGAAAACCCCACAAAACAAATATGATATTATGTTCAAAGTCTATGCATACGTCATCTGCTCCACTGAGAAGAATAGACAAGAATTCAAAACACGCCTCATCATATCGGCATCTTGAAAGAGCATCTTACAGCATACTATATTCTTTGCATTTTGCTAATTTGCTGAGACAAAAAAACACTGCACTTTCTTGCATGTTACAACAAAAACAAGAGTAAATGTGCTTTTTTTTTTACACATCTATTAATGTATTGCACCCTCTGCTGGTCAAAGATATTCCCAAACAAAATGATAGACATCAATCCACACAGGTTAACAATATTCTTGATGGATGGTATTTCAAATATATACTTGTGCTTTTCCATACCATGGAATATTTGTATATTTACCTGATATCAGTCTCATACTTATTAATTATGAACTTATTTGCACTCAAGTTCTCTTACCTTGGGCTTTTCATCCAGTATTTGCTGACGGATCTCTTTGTGTTTCTCCACAAGTTTTTCCTGCCTTTTGGTCTGGGCATCTTCTAGCTGTAATTGAAAAACAAAGTCTACTATAATTGACATGCCTATCTGAATTCCTCAGTTTCACACTCAAGAATGTAATAGCAATAGCACTTAGACTTATATACCGCTTCACAGTGCTTTACAGTCCTCTATAAGCGGCTTACAGAGTCAGCATATTTTCCCCAACAATCTGGGTCCTCGTTTTACCCCGTGGCACGACAAAACCGCGCTCGTCAAAATCGTGGTGATAAAATCGCGGCACTAAAGCCACAACGTCATCAGCGCCGTGACAACAGCGCACCAACAGAAGGGCACTTTAAAACGGCGCCGCGGCAGAAAGCCGATTTCAATTAAGGTAAGGGTTAGGATTAGGTTTAGGGGTTTGTTTTAGGGTTTGTTTTAGGGTTTGTTTTAGGGTTTGTTTTAGGGTTTGTTTTAGGGTTAGGTTTAGCGTTAGGTTTAGGTTTAGGGTTAGGTTTAGGGTTAGGCTACTGAGTGCTTGGGAATGCGCGGATTTGCCCTCCGCGTTTATGTCATCGCAGTAGGGTCGCATTTTTCCTTAGCGCTTTGAACGGCGCGAATTAGTCTTCGCGCTTATGTCTCCGCGGATAAGGGCTTCGCGGATTTGTGGTGGAACTGTTTTACCCACCTCAGAAGGATGGAAGGCTGAGTCAACCTTGAGCCGGTGAAACTGCTGGCAGCCGGCAGTCAGGAGAAGTCACCTGCAATACTGCATTCTAATCACTGTGCTACTGTGGCTCTTCAATATAATAATTATCTTGGGTAACAAAGTTTTAGACAACATTTTGACACAAAATGTCATTATTATTAAAGTAGTCAACTTCTTTCAGGTAAGACTTCAAGGAATGTCAGTCGATTTGTTTCCAATTTAAAGTTATATTAGCTGGAAATGTGCAGTTGAAAATGGAAGATACATTCTTAATATATGGTGATTAATTGCAGCATTTAATTAGGCCAAGTAGCCAGCCACACAGTCCTTTTTTTTAATCCAAACATATTTATGTTCCTGCAAAGGTCTTGGAGTATGTTGATAATTTTTAATACCAGCTTCTGTGTCATTAGGTGAAGTGCCATCTGCTCTGAAGAGAGTGAATGGCTTAATTGGTCTCACTGCTAACTTGTTTTAGAAAAATAGCATTTTTTTTTCAACAGACAACATGCAAATCACAGAGCTTTGAAGAGATGAGGAAATAAAGGAGACAGAAACCAGATACTGACAAGCATGCTAATTTTATTTTTAATTCTATTCAATCATGTCTGATTCTCAGAGACTGCCTGCAGTTTTCTTGACAAGGTTTTACTGAAATGATTTGCCATTGCCTCCTTCTTAGGGCTGAGAGAAGTGATTGGCTCAAAGTCACCCAACTGGCTTTGTGCCTCAGGGAGGACTAGAACTCACAAATCTCTGAGTTTCAAGCCTGGTGATGCTTAACCACTACACCAAAATAAAGTTTGCTCATAAAGAACCCTTTTTTCATGCATGTTACTGGAAAGCATTTGCTTTTATAAATGCTCTATTTGATTTGTCATGCAATCTTACTGCAACTAAGTGATTTTTTAAAAATCTATTTCTGAACAGCACTTTTGGGGCATAACTTTGTCATACAAGAACAGAACGTGGATTTCAAAGATATTATTTGATGTTCATCTGAAGTATGCACGCATAAAGGAGAATATTTGTAGCTCAGGATTGACATGACAGGTTCTTGGTGATCTCTGAGTTTGCTTGATTTCTTGCTAACGTTTCATTATCCTAACTAGGTAACATCACTAGGTAACTGATGATGTTACCTAGTCAGAGTGATGATGTTCATCCATTGTGTTCGAAGAGGACCGTGACATATAACAGGTTGTGGGCTGTCCACGATGTGTTCCCAGGTGGCTGGTAAGGCCTATACGGGCATGAAATGTTCTGCCACATGTCGGTTGAAGCATTTGCAGCTCTGGCTTTGCGGAGTGCTCATTTCTCTTGTGCTATGGTTGTTCTTCTGTCTTCCAATATGTGGCAGTCTTGGTGGATCAGTGTCTGCCATGTTGATCAATCTTGTACCAGGGTTTCCCAGGAGGAAAACCTAGTCAGAGTAACGAAACGTCAGCAAGAAAACAAGCAAACTCAGAGAGCACCAAGGACCCGGCATGCATGTATGAATGTATGTATGTGTTGAACAAATATATCATCTACCAAAAGCACTCAAGGTATCAGACAGAAAGAAAACCCAAAACAAAATTATATTCCATAGCAAAACAAGTAGCAATTGAAGTTCCACATCTGAAACACAACTGTTCAACTTCTCCGTATTCCTTCTTATCTCAATTGTGGTGCTGTTACATTTGCAGGCAGGTAAGATCTGATCTGCCTCCGGAGAATAAAGGAAAAATGGTAAACTAAATTTACAAAATTTTAGCACTATTTGGACATTGGAACTAGAAATTGTCTCTGCACAAAAAATATGCACTGCTATTACGGTGAGGTTTTGGTATTTCAAGATAATTACAATGTGCAAATCAGCCTAAATACTGAAATGGATGATGTCATCTTTATGCCAAGGTGAATACATGTTTTAGGCAGTAGACTTACTCTTTTAATGTACTGTACCACCTCTTGAATATATGAGCGAATCATTTCTGTCTTCTCCCTGAGAGGAAAATGAAAAATGATTAATCCCATTTATTTTTTAAAAAAAATTGGTTACTGGTTTTCTGCCACAAATAATTTGTTTATAAAATAATTGGTAAACTTCACTAAGAGAAAATCAAAGCCAAATTTTACATATATTGCCCTGGGTATTCTTCATCAGATTTCAAAATGGTTTAATCCTTTATTTCAAAGGGATTGTGTGCTCTTTGTCATGTGCTGTTATGGGTGTCATCATGATTGATTTTAAACTGCCTTGAGGATGATTCAGACAAGAAATAAGATAAGCTCTTCTAAATAAAGGAAAAATAATGCACATCCACTGTGGGAATCTATGCTACTTGATAGAGTCCAGACATCACAGGATTCATTCCAAAATGCCTCCCTGCCTACGCAGGGTTTATTCTTTTTATACAGTTTTTACCAGCAAAGCAATAAGCATACAGCAACAGCATTGTAATTGGCACATTCTCCTTGTCAATCTCTAAGAACATCCCACCCAGGGTAGAATCTCACATAGCTCAATAGTTCCTGGTAGTGCCTGGTTCTGCTAATTAGGTGAGCTCATAGGAATCTGAGGTAACCAGTTACTGAGATCATGGCAGTTTGCTGCGCATGTCTTTATGTAACCTTTCCTATATCCCTACAGCTACTGTTCTGCCTGTTTTTTTTAAATATAATCTGTGGAGATCCGTAGTCAAACATCTGTCTGTCTGTCTGTCTGTCTGTCTGTCTGTCTGTCTATCTATCTATCTATCTATCTATCTATCTATCTATCTATCTATCTATCTATCTATCAGGATTTTCTTCTATTGGTGTTTCAGGTCTTCTGGATACAAATTAAGGTGAGAATTGAAGACTGCACTTACTCATCCATTTGACTTCTATCCTTGGACTTTGCTTCAGTGATCTTCTCTTGCCTTTTCTTGTCCATCTTTTTCTTCAGATCTTTCTTTTCTCTTCAACAAATCCAGATTTGGTTTTTTTATAAAAGAAGAAAACAAAACAAAAGTTATGCTGTGCACATTCACCCAGAAGTGACACTCCCTGTGCCTTGACTGGGGAGTTACTCTAATGTAAGTACATCTAGAATGGTAGTCAAAAGAATGGGTACCGTAAGTAGCCTTTACCTTTCACAAATTTCTTTCAGCTTCTTTAGTTGGTTGCTTTGGCATTCTTCTGCTACATCTGTCAGCTTCTGTATAAGCTTAGGAGGGGATAAAAACAGATATGTCATAAATTGCACCAGCTACATTCATTTGGTAAGTATTGCACAGATAGTCTTCAGGTTTTGACCCTAATGGAGCCTGCCATCGACCAGCCATCCTTGTTCTCCCCAACACATTCATTAAATGAGTGCATGGGTCTTTAAGTGGAAGTGGTGGGAGATCCTGGGAGGCCTAATGCAAGCACCAGCCCACCTGTCTCAGATCTCACCTACCATCAGATACTGGGCTGCAGCACAGCTGACTGTCTGGGCAACCAGAAACAATGGGGAAGGAAAACTCTGGGATCACTTTTCTTTCCTAATTCTTCCTTTGCTCTGCCTTTCTGGGGTAAAACAAGAACTAGTTCCCTAGCCTTTTGGAATGTTCTCTGCTAATCAGGTGTTTGCCCATCAGCTGTCCATGGGGTGGCTGCAAAGCTCTCCTGCCTCTCTAGGCTTTGAGAAGAGGGCCTTTGCACAGAAGGTAACTCCAGGAACAGCTTCCCAAAACCCTTTCCCTACTTAATGCCCCCCACTCTCTCCAAAAGCTACATTTCTTCAATAACAAAAACAAGGAGAGGAGGGAGGAAGGGAGAGAAAGAGAAGGAGAGAGGGTAGGAAGGGGAAGAGAGAGGGTAAGAGTAGGGGAGAGGTAAGGGAAGAAAGAAGGGGAAGGAGAGCTAGATGGAAGGAAGTAGAGAAGGAAGGGAGAGAGAAAAGAAAGAGAAAATAAGGTGGTGTCATAACAGGCACTAGGGATGGTAAACAAAACAATCCAAACTGTACCTTATAACCTTTTAAATGGAATAACAATAGTATAAGAATGGCAAAGAAAAAGAATAACCATGTGAATTTATATCAATAATTGTATGTAAAAGAATAAATGACAGTAAGAATATATAGCACAATATAGGTAAACAATATTTGGTTATAAATAGCTAAGTATAAATAAATATAGAATTGTAGATAAAAATGGATAACAAATAAGGAGACCATGAATGCAAGATAGAAATGTATAGAAGGGAAAACACTAACTGCAAAGAAACTGATACGGAACTGCTGTATGATATATGATGGAACTTCTTGTTCCTGTGTTCTCTTAAGTTATGTTTTTGTTGATGTGTTTATGTGTTTAAAATAAAAATTTATATAAAAAACCAAAACAAATAAACAAAAAAAAACACAAAGAAGCTGGTAGGGATGGACTCGTTGACCTTTCTTCCCGCCTCTTGAGAGACCGCCTGCTGCCAATTACCTCCCACAGACCCGTTAGATCGCACAGGGTCGGCCTCCTCCGGGTTCCGTCTACCAGCCAATGCCATCTGGCTACCACCCGGGGGAGGGCCTTCTCTGTTGCAGCTCCGGCCCTTTGGAATGAACTCCCCACGGAGATTCGGACCCTCACCCCTCTCCAGGCCTTCCGGAAAGCCGTCAAAACCTGGCTGTGCCGGCAGGCCTGGGGTTGATGAGTTCCCCTCCCCTCTCGACTTGTATGGCTGTATGACTCTTGTGTATTTTAATTACGTGCATTGTGTTTGTATCCCCTTTCCCCTTTTGAGTTGTTCGCCGCCCTGAGTCCCTCCTGAAGAAGGGCGGCATACAAATAAATTAAATCTTAAATCTTAAATCTCTTTCCGCCCCAGTTAAGTTCTAAAACTAAACTGTCCCTCTGCTTTGTAACCAATATCTATATGGAAACCATAACTTGACTTCAGGCTGAAGAGAAGAGGAACCAAGCAGGCAAGGAGAAACAATATTCTGTAGCTTTTTACAGTAGAGGGCACTCTACAGTCTAGCCTTTAAGTCCTAGCAGGACTTAACTTTAGCTCTAGCAGGAGAGCTAAAGCTTGCAAAGACTAAACATTTTTTTGGCACAACTTTTAGAGATAACTTTTTTTTTTACTTCAGTGGAAAAAAGCTGAAGAAACATCTTGTCACCTCTACTCTTTAGCCTGGATTAAGTCCAAAGCCTAGAGAGCCAGGAGAACTTTGCAGCATTCCTATGGACAGCTAATTAGCAGAGAAAGCTTTGCAAGCAGCCGCCATTTTAGCAAGGAATTGTCAGGGTGCTGAAAATGGCGGCTGCTTCCAGGAGTCATGGGGAGCAGGCCTAAGTGTTGCAGGGGGTGGCAAGGGAAACCACTGCAGTATTCCTCTGGTCTGTCATAAGTGTGAATGACCACAGGAATGCTGCATCTGTCATAACTTTGAAATAGGTTACTTGTTGTTTTGGGGTACTGGTTGTTTGGACTGGGCGTTACATGGCCTGTTGTTTCTCGATGACTACCTGTATAGTGAGACTTTAGGGTTCTACCTGCTCTGCCCTTGGGATGGATGGTTAGTCAGATAGCAACTGGTAGGTAAAAATTTCAGGAAGGACTAGAATAGACTCCCATCTAGAAAGCTACCACTAGTTGGATAATATTGACTTAAATAGGCCAGTAGCCTATATCAGATCAGTGGAGCAACATACCATACCATACATACATACATGAATACATGATTACTCTTTGAATAATCATCCTTCTTCCTATTAGCACAGTCAGGGGACATTTCCCACCCGTGACAAGTTGGAGAGGATAATTAGGCAAAATAATCAACCCAATCAGACCAGGTCAGCAAAGAATAAGCACCACTACCACTTACCTCAGGATTAGAGAAAGAACCAGAAAACAAAATAGCCAGAATTATGCCTGGATATTGCTACATCCATTACCTGGATCAACATGTTTTACTCTGTCCAATGGCAAGGACACTTCTACATATATAATAAATAGAAATAATTTCCCCCAAACATGAAGAGATTTTAATTTAAAATTTGCCTTTAACCAGAACAGGACTTTAGGTCTATACAAGCTTGTATGGTTTAGATCTGGGACAATGCTGTCAAGAACAGGTAATGCTTAATACAAGGACAGATACATTTTTGCTTCCTGTTACTTTCCAATCTCATCCAAAAGAGCGGGGTAACCTAAGACAATCCATCAGGCCTATGGACAGTATTTATGAATCTCTGTATCTCATCATTATTTTAAGGCTTCCTGCAGATAGATACCGTGTGATCACTTATTTCTGTCTACTAATTCCCTGGTGATCACCGATTTCTGTCTACTAATTTCCAATGCATTACAAATATCATGTTATTCTTAATTTTTATCATACTAAAGTAACTTTAGTATGACAGAATAGTGAATGAGGAACAAATTCCATTATGTTTCATATAAGAAGCCATCTGCTCATCAGAAAGCACAATCAAGCAGATTGTTACAGTATTTAAAAATTCAAGTTCTGAAAACTGGTTTTGAAAACACACCCCTGGACCAAATATATGGAATTAAAAGTAAATACAGTATATATAAATTAATCAGCAATACTAATTCTAGTTAATAATACTAGTTCTAATTAATAAGTTTGTGCCTTCGAGGTCTACACTCTATGATTCAGCATCAGGTAAGTTTCCTGTATATAGCAGCATATGTTTAGTGAGGACAGATAAGTGTTTAAATTATCTTAGCAATGATATGACTGGAATTTCATGCCTTTTAGCAGGAAGCTATGTTTACAGCCATACTTGTGAACTGTGATGCCAGTTCCCTATTCTGGTTCATAAGGCTTAATAAATGAGCAAACACAAGACTAATCTGTTTTCCCATATTATACAGATAGAATGAAGGCTTGTTGGAATGTCATTAATTTGGACAAATATACATTCTGAGGCAGATTGAAATAATAGTAACATTCCATTGCCTCATTCTCTTTTTTCTTGACATTCCAAAGCATCTATTATTATCTGATCGGACTCTTCATTTAGCCCAAAGAGCTGCTCCATGCAGGGTGTCTGAATCACAGCTGTAAAAATAACAGCTGCTCTGGGGACAACAAATACAAAATATTGTTTTGTTCTTTATAGCTTTCATTTAGAAAACATAAATTTACAGGAGGCTTTCTGGCACAAACAAGTAGTTAGAAGACATCTTAGTGGTATCAAAGCTCTTGTTTCCAATTTTTATAGGCTACATTAATTTAACTGCTCATTTTGAAATGCTTTCTGAAACTTTCGAGTGACAGCACTGCATAGCATGACAGTCTTAAGTCACAAAGCCAGAAGAGACAAAGATCTCCAAGCCATAGTATTACCACCATAACAATATATTGGAGCTCACTTTTTGTTACTTGTGGTGAGCAAAACTGGAAGGTTTGCATCTGATCTCAATAATCACAAATACAGAAAGTAGGAAAGGCGCTGACACTAAAAATATTAAATAACTTAATATAAAATTACATTTGTACATCTATTACATTGAACCAACAAGTCTAAAGTGAATGTAATGTATATTTCTGGTTTCCCTATTTTAAATTCCTGCCACGCGCACACAGTTCCAACTGTTTATCGCATGTCAAGACAGATGGAGATATATGTCAGTAAATAGATCCATGCATAATGCCAAGAAGCAGGGACATGAGATGGGTTACAGAGAAACTTCCCTAGGTAGGTTCTGAAGAGGTCAAACTGAAGAGGTTTTTTGTACAATGTTTGGGGTAATATTCATCATACAGAGCAGGGAAGCAATGTTTATGTATAGTACATACCAATTTAATATGTGCTTGTTTCTGGTACTTTTCACTGTAGTACTGTTCTTGTCGCAGGTTCAGCAGCTGCTGCTGCTGTTTTTCTTTGAGCTCTATTAACTTCTGTGTCATTTCTGAATCAAGGGCAGCCAACTCTTGTGCAACAGTTGAAGGGCTATGATCTGGGCTGCCAGTTTCACTTCTAGAGCACAATACAGAATAATAAATATAAATTGCAGCAATACAAATATAGAGATCTGGTCCCCCAGATGACTCCCATTATTCCATTAGCCAATATAACATTGACCTAGCAAAGATTATTGAACTCTTTTTTTCCTTGTCTTATGGCAAATGTGTACATCTGGTGTTCACATATGTATATAGATAATTCTTCATATCTTGAAATATGGATGACCAGAGCATTCAGACAACAATCTTGAATTTAATTCAATTTCTATAGTACCCCTAAAAGAAAGCTGCTAAGAACAGCAGTTCTATAACAAAAAGGGATGAAGGTTGGTTAGATTATTATTGTTGGGTAACTCAATTGATGACTTTTCAATGAATATTGGAGAAATAAGACAAAATATTGAAGTTTTGGTTTTCATAAGTTTCATCTAATGACATTATGAATGTCATTGGGATTAGCATTATTTCACAATTCAGTTTACCAAATCAATTGGTTCATTTTTTTTACAAAAAAAAATCTGAGCATCCCTAAACTGCATAGCATCCTAATGTGAAACTATTTAATGAACTCCAAAGAGCAGAGTTCATAAAGACTAAGGATTTGTCAAAGGAAAGAAGCTTGGAACAACATACAAAACCCAAATGAGAAAAATAATCTGCACAAAATGGAAACTGAACAAAACTCCCTAAGGAACAGCGTGATATTTTTGGTCTTGGGAAAGAACTGCTACTATGAAAGTGAGGCGAGAAGGGAAAGCGATGAATGGAGCATGTGAACCAAACAGAGCAACTGCAAAATAAATAATAACAGTAGTACATTCCACCACCCCCTACCCCCAATCCCAAAATTAAAAGCCAGGCCAATATAAATGAAATGCATCTCCCTGAGCCCTGACAGTTATATCAGAGATGCTTATAGTTCTACCCAGGTATTAAGCCAGTTGCCTAGGAAACCACAAGCTTAAAAGGAGAGATGGCTAAAGGACCAAGTTCCATCTGGAGAAAGGTAATAATCAAGCCCTGAACACAATGTGACATTTGTGCAAATATAAGGATGAAGGGTAGCAGCTCAAATCTAGAAACCCACTCTGACAATGAGGCTGGGAACACCTACACAAAGAGAAAATGGCTTAAACTTATTGGCACTGAATTCTGACCTAGTTACTGGGTCTGACCCCTGAAACTTTCTGTAAACTGATGGGATACGGATGAGGGCCTTCCTCTCTCTGATGGACATTCAGATGTATGCACGCTGCATGTAGCCCTTCTCCCCCAGCATCAACATCCGCAACATCTTGTAAGACCTTAATGCTGAAAACCTCTGCCCATTTCTCTCTCCCACATATTTTTGTGTTAAAAAAATCGAATGACACCAGTCAAGAGACACTAAGCACTTTTTAAAAACACTTAATGACTTGCCTCCAGACGATGTGGGTGCTCTAGCACTGGAGTTTTTAAAGCAGAGATTGGACTACTGCTTGTCTGAAATAGTATAAAGTTTCCTGCCTGAGCAGAAAGTTGGATTAGGAGATCTCCAAGGCCCTTTCCAACTCTGTTATTTCTGTTAATGTAGGCCTGACCAGAGAGCTGTAGGACAGTTTTTAGTCAATTTTTCTGAATATTACTCATAACTACATGCCATACCAACCCCTGGATCAATTTGTCACTGGCGTGAATGGCAGAAGCTTCCACATCACAGTAAGCTAAAGATAAAGGTAAAGGTTCCCCTCTCACATATGTGTGCGAGAGAAACCTTTGTGTTCCCATCTAGGGGGCACTGCTCATCTAAGAGTCAGCACTGTCTGAAGACGTCTCCGTGGTCATGTAGCTGTCATGACTAAATGCCGAAGGAGCATGGAACACTGTTACCTTCCCACCAAAGGTGGTCCCCATTTTTCTACTTGCATATTTACATGCTTTCGAACTGCTAGGTAGGCAGAAGCTGGGACAAGTAATGGGAGCTCACTCCGTTATGCAGCACTAAGGATTTGAACCACCGAACTGCTGGCCATCCTTTTTCGCAAGCTCAGTGTCTTAGCCACTGAGCCACTGTGTCCCTCCCACATCACAGTGGCTTTATATATAAAGCAGCACAACAGAAATTGCTTCATTCAGCATAATGGAAACTCCAGTATTGTCTGGAAGGACACATGAGACCCAATTATGAAATAAATTATTTGCAAGAAAGGCCAAAGGAATCTTTGTAAGAAGATAGACATACTTTTTCTTACTGTCTCTCTTAGCTGTTTTCTCCAACACTGCCCTCCGTCGCAGATAATCATTTTGAATTTCATTATATTTTGAGGTATGCTCTTTTATAAGATCTGTTGTTTTTTTGTGATGTCTCTTCACAAGATCCTTCATTTCTTTGTAGTGCTTCTTCTGAAGTTTCACAAATGCCTTCTGTTGCTTTAGTTCCTCAATGGTTTGTGCTTCAACTTCTGCAAAAATAAGGGGAATGATGTTATCGCAGGACAACACTAGACATGCAGGGGATACGCATTGTTTTATCAACAGGTTTTTGCTGCTACTGCATGAAGCTGCATTTAAAAACAATTATCTTATTCCAATAGAAGAGAATGTACATAGCTTAGGATTGAACTGTGGGGTCCCAGTGCTCTCTGAGCTTGGGTGTTTGCTTGTAAACACTGCTCCAGTTAGGCAACATCATCAGTGTAGGTGTGGGATTTGCTCCCTGTTTATACACAGTAGCTTGTCCTGCCAGTTTTGATGACAGTGTGGTTTTCTCCTTGGTAGATTCTCAACTGTTTTTTCTGCTTGATTGTTTGCCTGGTGTTAATCCCTGTTTATCTGGGTGTTGGCTGCTAGAGAGGATGTGTTTTAGTATATTTTCATACTTCTTAGTTTTTTTATTGTCTCTTTTGAGTGGTGTATAATTATTTATTTATTTCTATGGGTGCATTGATGGCTGATTTGAAATTGAGTCTGTCTATGTGTTGTAAAATTAAGGAGTTTTCATTGTGTCTTCTGACTGCTAGTTGATGTTCTTGGATTTGCTTTGTCTTCTAACTGTCTACCCTACATAGTGGTCGTTAACAGTTTTTACACTGTATGTTGTATATGATTCCTGTTGTTTTTTTTCCCTTGGGCTGCTGGTTTTTTTTGGTTTACTTATGTTTTGGAGGGTTTTAGTTGGTTTGTGTGCTATGGTGATGCTATGTGGTTGTAGTAGGCTGTTGGTTGTTTTTTATATGCTTTTGATGTATAGTAGTATAATTTTTTTTCAGAACTTGTGTATGTTGTGTTGTATACTGGGTTGAGTAGTCAGATACTTTTTGATAAAGTTATATGGGTATCCATTTTGTTGGAAGATATTGTAAAGGCCATTTGTTTCCTTTTTTGGTGTCATGGGTCACTGTAGTGCATTTGTAATAAATGCACTGTGTTTGGACTTGGCTGAATTGATTACTGCATTGCACTTGTACTGTGTTGCATTTGTACATTGTAGTGTACACTGTACACTTTGCACTACACTTGTACACTCCACTGAATTGCACAAGTACATACTGTATCCACTGCAGCAACTTCTTCTTTATGTGATCTTATGAGCCGCAGTGGTATATCCTTGGAAGAATGGAAGGCTGAGTCAACCTTGAGCTTGATGTGATTTGAACTGTCAAATTGCAGGCAGCCAGCAGGCAGCAGAAGTAGCCTGCAGTACTGGTTAGAACGCAGTACTGCAGGCTACTTCTGCTGTTGCTGCCTGCCTGCAATTTGGCAGTTCAAATCTCATCAAGCTCAAAGTTGACTCAGCCTTCAATCCTTCGTAGGTGGGTAAAATGAGGACCCAAATTGGTGGGGGCAATAGGCTGACTCTGTAAACCGCTTAGAGAGGGTTGTAAAGACTGTAAAGCGATATATAAGTCTAAGTACTATTGCTATCTTATCAGAATTATATTATTCAAGAGTCTCAACTTGTATGAATTATGTAATTCAGGATATTTGAAAGATAAAGATATTTCAATTCAGTTTATTTTTATTAATTAGCGATCATTATTTATACTACTGAATCATCTCACCTAAAGATAGACATATTACTAAATAGTCCCCACATTTATTAATACATTCCACAATATAAAAATGACAGAGTTCAGCAAGGCATATTCTACGTAAGTGCATCTGTTATTTAGTTTAGAGAATTCTAGTTATTTATGGTATGTAAATTTAGAACATGTTCTTCACATCAGATCAGCAAGGTACGAGTTATTCATAAGGAATACAGAAGGTTTATATCTCAAGGAGCACCTCAGCCATATTTTTATGCAAGCAGATTGTACATGTAACTCATTGCTCATTTCTGTGTTCGAAAACAGTAAATGATCCTGTATTGTTTCTTGAGAAGTAAAGGATAAAGATATCCATCTGTGTATCCTCATGTATACGCACAAGAGCTTTTGTATAGCTTTAAGATTTTTTGTTTTGGCTACAACTTTTTGCTCTAAAGTGAATGAATTTATATAGCAAATTCAAGAGTTATTTAATCATGCCAGGTAGAAACTACCGATGCTTGGAGGGAACACTATTTAATCTATTATTTGCATTGCTGTTCATATGCCGGCTTATCAAATTCAAACACATGCAAATGCATCTTGGATCCTTAAATATGGATTTAGAACTAAACTCAGACATCATTTGGCTTCCAGTTATTTATCCTTTTGGGGTGAAATTGCAGCATTCCAGTAATTTGGCCTCACTCCTTATTTTTAAAATCCCTTAAATGTATAATTGTTCTTTCTAGAAAATAGTTAAAGACCACCAGGGAGTCATTCTGAACAATAAACAGATTAAAATAGCTATTTGTATGTGGTATGCTTTTTCTTGCAACATTCCCACTAATTTGTTTAAGAGATACTATTGTACAGCACTATCACATTTCTTACCTGTCAGGACACTCTGAATCAGATCTTCTGTTTTGGCTGGAACTTTCACAGAACCTAGGTGTAAATAACAACAATATTTCAACTGGTCTGAAATGATAATACAAAACCTTACGGACGGTCATTCTTCTCATTGGTTCTAAAAGAACCAGAGGATATAATGCCATCCTTGTTCATGTTGTATTGACAAATAACATGTTTTTAGCTGTAGAACAGGCTTTCCCAATCCACTACCTGCCCTCAAATCAATCTGCCCAGACTCTAATAAAAGAACAGCTTTCTAGGTTCTGCCCCTTTGTTTCAAGTTAGCATCCACATGGAAGAAGTTTTGTCAGCGGCCCCTCAGAGTTGCTCATTGGTTGAAGCTTGTCTAGTCCTAACTCTGAATCTTCAGGCATAAGATGAAAACCTGGTTTTATTTTGTTGATCTACTTTTTAGCTCCTAAAACCTGTTGACTGACTGAGGCTTTGATGTACGCAATTTTTTTTGTGGCTTTAAATACATATCTTGTTTTTTTTCCTCTTTATATTAGCTGCTTTGAAAGCTTTATAAGAGAAAAGTAGGCTAAACATATTTAAAATACATCCCCGGAGCTGATGATAAAAAATTGTCTCTCCATTATTTGATGGTATTAGTTCCTTTTCTTAATGTGTGAGTATATATTTAAGTATATATTTAAAGTTAAATTGGGGCTGTACTTTCGTGCCAGCATGCAAGTCACATTATCTCTCCGTGTGTACCTATCCCAAGCAGGATGAAAAAACTTTTGTCCCTGATACTGTAAGAGCCTCCATTACCCTAAGTGATCCAAGCCACTTAGAGTCACTTATTGAAGTTGAGGTTGGGTTTCCAGGGAGATATATACGTACAGATGAGTGCTGTGGCCAAACATTGCTGCTATTTATCTCATTGATAAATAAATTATGCCTCAATCCTCCTGGTTATTTTGCCTCATGAATGTAAATAGGAAAAAAGGCATGTTGCCTCACTCTGTCACTGCTGCTTGTTTCAATGACTGCCAGAAGTGAGGCCAGCCATTGTGATTTCACACTAATGTTGCCTATGTCACAAGAAAGGGCCTTTGTGACCTCCAGATGATGCTTGCCATTTAAAGGAGAAAGTCTGTCCATTGGGACCTAATGCAGATGACATTTAGCTGTGGGTTAACTTGTACTCTCAAGAAGACAAACTGGATGGGTGCCCCATCCTTTTAAACCTATTTCTAAAACTGGGTTACAGCAGGCTTCTCTTGCTCAGGTGCTCTGCAGATTAATGGACTTCAATTCTCAGAAGGGATACAGTAGGAATCTAAGGACAGCAAGGTGTATTTTTGTTTCCCTTGCTCTCTCAGATATTGTTCTTCAAAGTTTCCAATTTCCCTTTGAAATAAAAGCAGGGGAGAAGATGCTTCTGCAGGCAAAAAATACTTTGTGAACAAAACTGCTGATATTTGTGAACAAAACTGCTGATATTCACTCTGAAATGGCTGCTGTTTGCTCAATTTAGTAAAGTAATCCCATTGTGTGGGGTTATTTTGTGGGACCCAAAGAAACAATTAAGAATTAAAAATTTACTATACACTTTTTGAAAGGTAGGAGTGGTGCCCTTTAAACTAGATGGAGGCAATGATAATTTTTTTCATGAAGAGATCATCTCTTAATCTAAAAGCCTGGATAACTTCCATTCATTCTACAATCTTAATTTTCTAACAGATTTTGCAGAAGGTAATAGGGTTTCCAGCTACAAAACTTCTAGAGGCAATGAATTATCTGGACTTCTTAAGTTGCAATTTGGACCAGGGCATGGGACTGAGACAGCATTAATTGCTTTGATGGATGACCTACCTAGTGTGTCCCATTAGATATCTTGGTAGCATTGACTACTATTAATCACAGTATCCTTCTGAATTGCCTTCAAGGTTTTAGGGTTGAAGGCAATGAGTTACAGTGATTCCATTTCCTGAGACGATGATTCCAATTGGTGATCATGGCAGAGGAACATACTAGCCCAGTGATGGGCAACCTTTTTGGCGTGGTGTGTCAAAAATCAGCAAAAAATCGAGCATAACTCGCGTTGTATGTCACTTCGACAAAAACATAATTTTGCACAATTTATAGTTGCTGCTGATGGCGCTCACAGTTCCCGTTGGCACTCCGCTGTTCCCTGCTGTGGTGCGGTCGTAACCGACTGTCCCAGGAGTAGACTCTCTGTGCTGGCCTGACTGGAGAGAGGCGCACACTGTTCCCGCACTCCTCTCCTGCGGGTCCTCCCTCGCCGCGCTGATGACGTGTGTGCGCACGGCACGCACACCTTACCAGCAGCCCCTGCGCTCAGAAAGGGGCGGCGGCGATACAGTAAGTGAGTGTGGGCTGGGGAGATCACACGTCCCGCCCCCTCCCGCCCCGTTCCTCCAGCACAGATTCTTTCATCCTCGGCGGCCGTGCAGGAGCCGAGGATGAATCGCATGAAATCCTGTGCGTGTCACCCAAAATGGCTATGCGTGTCAGCACTGACACGCGTGTCATAGGTTCGCCATCACTGTACTAGCCCTTGGTTGATCTAATATGGGTTGCTGTAGCAGTTCTCTCTCTCTTCCATGTTATTAATATCTACACAAACCTGCTAGGAAAAGTCATCCATCCATTTGAGAGAGGACCTTCAATACATTGATGATACTCAGTTACACTTTGCCAACAAAGCACTCTTACTTAGTGCCTGAAGGATGTGAAGGGCTGGAGGAGATGAAAGAAACTCAAAATGAATTCCAGCAAGATGGACTTCTCTTCATAATTGAACAATCTGGCTCAACTTTGGCATCAATGTTAGCTCTGTATGGGCGACAGATCTATGACCTTGGGGATTCTCTGGACTCAAGAGTTCTTGCTTAAGTGGTAGATGGAAGTGCCTTCAACCCCACCTGATTTGACTACTGAAACGTCGTTGATATGGGGCTGCCTTTGAAGTTGACTAAAATGCAATTGCTATACAATAGAGTGGGTCTGGCAATTAATATTGATAAGATTGACAGAATCTCTACAGTAGGATTGCATGCAAGCATTTGTATAAATAAATAAGAGCTGGTGCGTAAAGACCTGTTGTACCTAATTCATTTTTACAGTACATAACAGAAGCATAGATATAATGAGAGAAAACTGATTTTTTAAAAAGAAATCCACATATTTAGAGATTTTTGAGCATTAAAACATTATTCTGGGGATTAAAATGTCTTAATCCTGTACTGGATATGTTCATTACCTCTTTTGTAATCTGCTAAATATGCAGCCTCCAAAGAATGAAACTTCACTGTTCTATCCTTGCTTAGTCCTAAATATTTTTCCTTGAAAACTGAAAGTCTAAAAGGTCACATGCTGGAACTGAGTTCTTTAGCAGGGTCATAATATCAGTGACCTGACATGTTTTGTTGTTCTTGAGTCACATTGGCTCCAACTTTTACCACATATCTTTAACTGCAGCAGCAGCAGCAACAACAAAAACATAACCAAAATCTCTCTAGCAAATGCTTCTCTAGAGCCTATAAACTCTGATCATATTCTTATAGAGCACTAGAGCTAGTCTAAATAGGACACAGCCAAATTCTGCTATGGAATGTATTTAGCATTTCTATCTGATCTCAAAGCCCACCAGTTCATCTGATCCTTCATCCAAATCCTAAACTTCTTCAAGATGTGTACATAGTTGATCTACACAACACCACATTGACACTCAGAAAGGAGGGAGGAAAAGGAGGGAAAAGAAGAAAGGGTAAAGCAGAGGAAGTAAGGGAGGGGAAGTAAGAGTAGGAGAGAGGAGAAGAAGGAGAAGAAGAGAGGAGGAGTGGAGGAAAGGGAAAGGAAGAAGAAAAGAGGAAGGAGAGGAGAAGGTAGAGAAGGGAGGTTGAGAAGAGGGAAGGAGTAGCGTTGTTGTGAAACAAGATGGCGATACGGGGTGGCAAGAAAGTGACCCCAGCTGTACTTCCTAGGTTTGCAAGAAGATTGTGGTAAATACTAAATAGATAATTGTTAATAGTATTTACAAGAATGTATATTTGTGAATGTAGATGAAAATAAAAACTAACCTTTATACAGAAAAAAGAGACACCAAAATTGCCAATTGCGCATGATCTTGCCCATGGTCATGAGCTTCCTAGCTGAGCAATGATAGGCCATTGCTCAGAACCAATGTATTTATCTAGCCTATATTCTTTTAGAATTTTATTTCTCTGTCACTCCTCCTCCCAGGGGCACCTGCTACAGAACACAGACCATTGACTCTAGTTCTCTCTCTCGTTCTCTCTCTTGTTCTCTCTCTCATTCTCGTTCTCGTTCTCTCTCTGCATTGCTTTTCAAGCAGTCACAGATATAGATGTACTCATCAAAAGTGATGTAATTTTTTTTTCTGGCCAGGAGAAATTTAGCTCCCAACCCCCAATAGAAGAATAGCCCCAAAATTATGCACTATAGTATTGTTCTTACCCAGTGTTGGTTGGCTTGGAACAACCTGAGTAGAAGGTTTAGGGGTGAGAGATGTAGTGCAATGTACTCCATTTTCTGCTGGTGTAGGTTTAGGTTCATTGTGAGCTTCTGAAGGTACATCTCCTTGTTCTGCCTAACAATTCAAAACATTCCCCATAAAATATGAAAAAGGATTTGTGATTAGAGAACTTGCATGAGTTTTTTTACTTTCAACATGTACAGATTCCGCCCATAACAAACGCTGGTACTCCTGTACTAAGATTTATTCAAATTGTTCCTTGTTAAGAAAATTGTACCCATTCTCATTTCACCATCAAAAAAAAGACTTGCATAATAAAATAAATCTAGATGCCATTATTACTTTTCAACTCTTCTGATTACTTACATGGAAATGGAAGTGGTTTATTTTTTTTTAAAAAAACCTTGAAATAAAAAATATATCTTTTTAACAAATAAATAGGAACAATCCAATTTCAAAATTAATATATAATTAAATGTACAGAGAACCCCACTTGGAAAGCTGCAGAACCTATTCTAGATCATGTTGGTAAAATACACCACTAATTTTAGCTCTAAAGAATCACCATGTCAATTAAGCCTGCCAATGGAAAAGGACAGTAACACACATTTTCAAGTCGGTTTCTTTAATTGCTTTTCATCCAAATTTATTATCCCTGAAATTAAAAAAGAAAACCTAGGCTTAGGCATGCCAGTAAGTCAAGATCATCCCCTTTCTGCCTACCGAGCTCTGTAAGCTACTATGTTTTAAGCTATTAACTACGCAAATACAAGGACATTAGCAGAATGCACCAGTTACCACCTAACACCATATGACAGAGAATGATTTCTTTCGCTTTCCTTTCAGGGTTGTGTCCCAAAAGTCTGATTACTAATTCACCACTGAGGCACAGCAATAGTTCCCAGGACAGCTCGCCCATAATTATATTCAACAGATAAGCTTACGTAAACAGTACCTCCATCCTTGCCGCATGCTTGGATGACTATGCCTGTACCGTTCAACCTGTTTAAACATTCCCCACAACCTGTACTTCCTTTACCAGCTCTCAATGCCCATGTTTAGAGCTCATTCCTTTTTACTAGGCACTAATCCTCTCCCCCTTGCTTAAGGTCCTATCTATCGGAGGAGACTGAAGATTCCTGCTACACAAATGGAAGGGGGGAAGAAGATCCATAGTTACAGAGCACTGCTAAGCAGTTTGCCTCCTTGAGGTATGAAAATTTATATAAGGAGGACCTGTTGCCATGGTACCTTGCTGGATTAGCTTCTCTGCAGGTTTTCATTAGCATTCTTCACTGGTAATAAACTGATAGGAGGGGGAAACAGACAGCTCTTTTCTAAAAACCCTTCACCTTTTTAATAAGAAGGTATAGGTTGAACAACAGGGTGGGATAAGTGAAACTAAAAACTCTGTTCTTGCACGACTGAGCATTACACACCACCAACAAGATTTTCCTCCCTGCTCCAATTTAGTACCTCAGAGGATAGCAGGCGTAAATTAGCTCTGACTGTCTATGCCTTACAATACATCCAGTCTTTCAAGTGTAGGAATTATCTGTTTACATTTCCGCCCTAAAAAATTGAGGTGAGGTAGCTAATAAACAATTCTATATTGAATTTTGCTTGTTGGCATCTACTGAATAAAAGGAAGAACAAGGGGAAAAAAAGGGAAAGTACAGGTACAATAAATAAAAGCTTGACAGCTTTGCAGATTAAACCAGCTAGCTCATAGGGAGATACATTTATTAAAGAGTATTTATTTGGCTCTTCATTACTAAGGTATTTATTTTGCTGGAACAAAAATGCAGTGTCTTAAGAGCTGGAGAGAAGCTGCTTAGAGAAACATTGATGTAATGCTGAATTACAGCCACAGTACTTGTTTGTGAAGGGATCCCTCACCTGGTGCTGAAAGATAACTGCATCTGGGGCAATGCAGCAGATTTATCACACAGTCTCGTGCGCATAAACAAGGTGAGAAAGAGGAAGATGATTTCCTTGGAGGTGGGGAATCTTAACACACAGGTGTTCAGACTTGTAGAATTATGACTATGCCACGCTAACTAAAGCATGGTTGATGAAGATGAATAAAACAACTGAGCAGCGCTTTATCTTTCTTTTCCTAATTTGGTATTTGTTATGGTTTGCATTTTTATTTTTGGAAGTTGTTGCATCTAGAAAACAAATGTTCAGTTATAATAACTGGAGGAAGAAATCTGTACGAACATGGCTGAGAAATATAAGTAGGTAATCAGATATTATATATAGGAGGGGTTTTTTGGGGGGGGAGGCTGATTTATTAAGTTATTTGAAAGGTTTACACAATACACATTGGGATTTATGTCCCTTTTCCAGATATGCGGATTCTGTTTGACTGATCTCTAACCATGACTCAGTTGTCCAAGACCATGGAAGCTTTGACCAAACACACATAAACTTAGAATTAAAATTAAACAACTAGCTGCAGAATCTATTTTTTTCAACCAAATGATAAAGTGTGTCCTACATTCCTTTAGTACATGTGTATGGCGTTAGGACACGTGTGAGAAAAAGATGGACTTTGTGGCACAATGGATGACACTGCCTTGATTGGTTGCCCACTTGCCCTCTCACCCAGCCCTTCTGGGGGGATGTCTCTGTTAGAGGCAGTTTGTTTATGAGACTCAAGGAGAAAATAATATTTTTATAGAAAACCATTGCACTTAATATTATTAACAATATTTGTAGTGTTAAAATTATTATTTTAAATTTAAATTGTTATTAACAATTATTAAGAAAAGTATTTCTTTCCAGTCATGAAAATGAAATGAAATGTGCTGTTCCATGTCTAAGCTTTTTTTAATTTATAGAAATTCAAAGGTATATAGTAAAAACTGGCTCACATATGTAAATCAAAACACATGCTGTTGACAGAAACATGCAGAAATATACATTTTATGTTGGGAATGCAACCTTCTGAAGGAAGGCATTAACTTGTGAGGATCACTTTTCTTATGCTACATTTTAGGAAACTGCTTCAAAAAAGAAAAAGAAATCCATTCTGTTTCTTATGGTAGATTGAATAAATCCACATTGCAAGACATGATGGAATTAGAGGTTACCAGCAATGCAGAATGCAATGGCTAAAACTGTTTAAAGTTTCTGTTACTGTTATTGACATTATTGGAACATGGAACTGGATGGGGAGAAATAGGCTTAGACTCATCTCGTGACTGTGGATCTGTAAACCAGCTGAGACTAGAGATAGTTGACGTATGTCTCTGGATAGGGTAATACTTCTCCTTACCAATTGATTCCATACTGTGTGGGTCTTCCTGGAGTCATAGCTTCTGATTGAACAGCAGGTGGAGACCATTCCCAGGGCAGCTCTTATGTGCCTTTTTTTTTCCGGATGAGGCAGCTTTCATTGCTGTCCTTTGTGTGGTTTTTACCACGCATATATATTGTGATATTGGACTGATCTTGGAGATATATCCTGAAGTTCAGGTGGTCTAACTTGCACCAACCTACTATAGGTAGTTACAGGAACATCAAGGTTCACCCACCATGAGCTGCAGTGGCGCAGTGGTTAAGAGTGCAGTACTGCAGGCTACTTCTGCTGATCATCGGTTGCCAACAGTTTGGCAGATCGAATCTCACCAGGCTCAAGGTTGACTCAGTCTTCCATTCTTCCGAGATTGGTAAAATGAGGACCCAGATTGTTGGAGGCAATAGGCTGGCTCTGTAAACCGCTTAGAGAGGGCTGTAAAGTACTATGAAGTGGTATATACGTCTAAGCACTATTGCTATTGCTATGTAATACCATGAGTATGGAGATTACAATGGCTGCCAGTTAGGTTTTGGGTGCAAGCCAACATACTCATGTCTCCTTTAAAGACTTACATTAATTAGAGTCTGGATATAGCTATGCTTGCCTTCTCCAAAGTGAATCTACTATTTAGAAAGCCCCCAGACAGTCTGACCACTGAGGGATATACTTTTATTAGATGGGTGGCCCCCAAGGGTGGGTTCCTCCCGGTTCGCAGCGGTTCGCATGAACTGGTTCGTCGGTGAACCCGGAAGTAATTAACTTCTGGGAACGCCGGTACCGGTCCTGGCCCCTGTCGCTGCAAAGCGCCCTTTTGCTGGCGCGTTGCAGCTCACTTGCTCATTCCCCCGCCCATCCGCAGCTCGCTCCCTCGTTCCCCCGCCCGTCCGCACTAAGCCCAGCCTGCCGCTCACTGATTGGCTGGAGTCCAGCCAATCAGTGAGCGGGCTGGAGGCGATGCGAAGCTTTTTTCGCGCTTGACCTCCATTTGAAAATTCCCTTCGGCCTTCGCTTGCTGCTTCCCCCTCAGGTAAGCAACAAAGCCCCAGCAGCGGGACTCGGGAGGCTTCGGGTGGGTGGCAGCGGCCCAGCTTTTGTGAGGGAAGGCATCCAGGCCTTCGCTCACGAAAGCTGCGGGCTCACGTGCACTACGCGGCCGAAGCTGGGGGGGGGTAGCGGCGGCGGCGTTAGTGGCGGCGGCAGTGGTAGCGGCGGTGGTGGTAGCGGCTGAAGTGGGGGGGTGGCGGCCTAGCTTTCGCGAGCTAGGCTCGCGTGCACTATGCGGCCGAAGCTGGGTGGGGGGGGCGGCGTTAGTAGTGGCTGAAGCATTAGCGGCAGGGGCGTTAGCGGCGGGGGCATTAGCGGTGGCGGCAGTAGCGATTGAAGGGGGGGCGGCGGCCTAGCTTTCACGAGGGAAGGCCTCCAGGCCTTCCCTTGCAAAAGCCACGGGCTCGCGTGCACTACGCGGCCGAAGGCGGGGCGGTGTTAGCTGTGGCGGCGTTAGCGGCTGAAGTGGGGGGGCGGCAACCTAGCTTTCGCGAGGGAAGATCTCCACTTCAGCCGCTACCACCACCGCCGCTACCACCGCCGCCGCCACTAACGCCGCCGCCGCTACCCCCCCAGCTTCGGCCACGTAGTGCACGCGAGCCCGCAGCTTTCGTGAGCGAAGGCCTGGACGCCTTCCCTCACGAAAGCTGGGCCGTCGCCACCGCAAAAGCCGCGGGCTCGCATGCACTACCCGGCCGAAGGCGGGTGGGGGGGGGGCGGCGTTAGCGGTGGCGGCGTTAGCGGCGGCATTAGCAAGCCACTCCCATCCGGTCACATGTGTAGCAAGCCACTCCCACAAAGGAGGCCACGCCCACCGAGTAGGTTCGAACAATTTTTGAAACCCACCCCTGGTGGCCCCATAAAATATTTAAATGAATAAAGATTTCAAACTTCTCAGTGATACATTCCCCTCTGGAAGCACATAAGCAAGCAAATAAATAAATGTTTCAAATGCCAGTTTATTCAACAACATTACTGAGCAGTGAGTGTAATTTGTAATGTCATTACTTTGAATAATGGAATCAGTCAGTGGTGGGTTTCAAATTTTTTTAGAACCTCTTCTGTAGGTGTGGCCTACTTTGTGGGAATGGCTTGCCAGCCATGTGATGGGGTGGGAGTGGTTTGCCGGCCATGTGACTGGGTGGGCGTGGCCAACTTGTAAATTGTGGTGAACTCACTTAACAACGCTCTTGCTTAGCAACCAAAATGTTGGCTCAGAAACTCTGGCATTGGAGTGTGCAAGTCTTAAAGCTGTCAAGTTACAAGACCCTTGCACTCCTAACCCTTTGGAAAAAAAAACCCATGGGTGTTCAAACTTGACAGCTTTAAGACTTGTGGACTTCAACTCCCAGAATTCCTTCTCTCACTCTTCATCTTGATAATGTGCAGATGGGTGGGGGGAGGGAGCTGGAACTGGTTCTAAACGGCATGTTGATTTGTGGAACCTCTTCTATAGAAGAGGTTAGAACTGGCAGGAACCCACCCCTGGAATCAGTCCACTGTAGAACAAGACAAGCCACATGAGTGACCCCATAATTTCCTGCATGTCTTTTGATTATTCCAATCTCTGTAAAGGAGCAAATCTCAATGTAGGGCATACAATTTAAGAAAATATTAAAAATTGACATGTGTGGATATCCTTTCCAATGTTAATTCTTTTCCCTACAATCTTACATCATCATGTAGTATGTTCAACTGTTATTTCATCAAATTCCAATTCTTACCTCCTTCTTTATTTCTTCCTCATCTTCTAGAGTCAGTGCTGCCAGTTGTTTTGCTCTCTGCTCCATCAGGTTTACGTATCTGATTGGATTGGATAATGCCTCAATAACATCTGCAAATGAGAGAGAGAGATTTAGAACTCAATGCTGCTTTCTATCAAATAGTACCAACTCTTGTAATAGTACCAAAAATAAAAACTGATCTATCATCTTAAAGTTACGCTTATTTTTTATATTTATTAATCTTCAAAGCCAATTTAAAGAAAATAGTGGTCTAATGCAACTGAAGGAGGAGGAGGAATTAAATTCCAAGTTTGACATAAAAAGCAGAGACGGTGCAGGAAGGAGCAACATCAGTAGTTTACTAGGGAAGCACAGCAACATGAAGTCAAGGAACACAGTTAGAGTCCTCAAGAACTGAGCACCTTCTTCTAGGACCCAGATTGTTGGGGGCAATATGCTGACTCTGTAAACTGCTTAGAGTGAGCTAGAAAGCAATGTGAAGTGGTATATACAGAAAGTTTAAGAGCTATTGCTATTACTCACTGTCTCAAATTCTTAATGCAAAGGTTCAGTTAACAGTAGTTATTTTAGATGCTGACAAAATATGAGGCTTTGTAAGCAAAATAATTGTAAGTTACGTTTCTATGTTATCTTTATAAATTTGATAGTTACCTGCGTAGGTATCTGGTACGTAATCTTTAACCTCAATGTATACAAATATGGCTGGCAACATCAAGGGCTGATTCCTTTCATTCCTCAGGCAAATATAATGATAACCTGTGGGAGAAAAACAGTGGGACAGCTATTCTCTCTGGGCCTCCAGTTCTCTTACAAGTTAACGAATGCAGCACTGCAGGCAATATCACAAGAAACTGATAAATGTTTAACTCGAGTAAGACAGTTAATGTTCAAGTTCATGAAAGTAAGCTGTAAAGAACAAAGGCACATCCATCACAATATTATTGTGTGCCTGAAATGCCCAATGACTCAACTGACTCCATGTGGCTTCCTTTCAGTTAAACGTTTATATTTTGAAAATCACCTTTTGATTAAAAATCTGGAAAACTGGTACTGGAAAACTACCTGGAAGCCATTCTGTGTCACCACCTATTAATGTGTTCTTACAATGCAATTGTGGTATTCAGCAGGTTTCTGACCAGTTCTGGAGAACTGGTAGCGTAAATTTTGAGTAGTTTGGAGAACCAATAAATAACCATCTCTGACTGGCCCCACCCCCATCTATTCTCTGCTTCCCGAGTCCCAGCTGATCGGGAGGAAATGGGGATTTTGCAGTTCCACTGGAGTGGGGAGGGAATGGAGATTTTACAGTATCCTTCCCCTGCCACTCCCACCAAGCCATGCCCACAGAACCTGTAGTAAAATTTTTTGAATCCCACCACTGAATTGTGCCCCCTGAGTAGGAAAACCTGCTCAGGTGTTTGAGCAGCAATATGCAGCCTTGGGAAAGTCCCGGTTTGTTAGGAAGCTGAAAGGTAAGTTCAAACAATAAGGCTTAGCATTTGCTACTGGAGGATTATAAGTGGAAGATAATGTTTGGTGTTTCAGGCTTGCAACTGCCTAGAAGCCCTCTTAGAGAAGGGAGAAGTCATGAAATTAGAGGAAGGACTGATAACTTTGTGGACCAAAGCAGGAACTCATCTCAGAGATAAGCCAACCTGAAATAGAGTTTGAGGACTTGTGAAAGCTTCCTTTCCCATATGTCATTTCCTAAATGGTCAAGGCCAGTTTTGGGATCAGGTTTACTGCCATTTCTCCCGAAAACAATCTCCACAGGAGGGAGCAGCAGCAGTCTTGGCTGGAGCATCAAGGGGAAGGAGGTGGATTCAGCTGCCTTAGGTCTCAAGATGTCATCTCCCAGTAAGTCCTCTCACAGTTGTATATTTACATATGCAGGAAACATGTTACCCGAGTTCTGTTTGCCTTCTTCCCTTCTTTCAAGATTAATGCAACAACAAAAACAACAACAACAATCCAAATCTCTACCTGGTCGAATTGCTGATACTGGTAATATCCGATGCCCAATAAACTTTCCTCCTTCTTCATAAGCAGCTATCCTCAAACACGCTAGAGAAGGCAGGACGACCTGAGGAGAGATATTTTCTAGTCTTTTATGGTGCATTACCTACACAGAGTTGGAATAAGAAGCATTTTCACAGAGATATTTCTGGAAATTGTTAACAGGATTTGAATAATACTTGGAAAATACACAGTCTGACTCTTTGGTGAAGTTTTCCCTCACTCATTCACATACAGAGAAAAATTACCCTTGGGAACGTCATTCTTGGCAACTGTATAAGCATGTCTATATAGTAGTTCTCCTGGCAAGCATACAGAAGCGGTTTATTTTTTCTGGGATTTTTTTCCTTTCTACTTTTTAATCTAGTTTATACTTCTGAGATTTCTTGGTGGTCTCCCATCCTAATACTAATCAGATTTCACCCTGCATAACTAACTGAGATCAGCTAAGGTCAGCCACAAGAAGGAAAACACAAAAAGATAATCCAAGTCTCTCTTATACCGGAATGAACTGTACTACAAGAGTTTAAAAACATTTTAATTAGTAAGAAAAGCATCTTTTCTCTCTCTCGCATGTTCTTTATGATGGCAGATAGTCTCATTTAGCAACCACAATTGGAACCAGCAATTCAGTTGCTAAACAAAGTGGTTGCTAAGTGAAACGGTGATTGTGTTTCTGGTCTTCACCTCTGCTTAAATTTCTGAAAGACATAGTAATTTTTTTAAAAAAATATATGAAATGTTTCATAATAACTTTTGAATGCTAAAATTTATCATAGCAATGTGTCAATCAAATCTCTTCAAAGAATAGGATATACATTAGCTACATATTCTTAAACCGTAGAAATATTTATAGATGTTTAAAATAAAAGCATGTCTCCACCAATTTTTTTCTTTTAACGACCCTGTAATCTCCTGTATCGGGATGGAGTCTGGGCAACTTAATGGAGCTCAGCGTTTCCTGGCCGGGATGCGCTTCCCGATGCCTATGCAAAGTTTACAGCAGATATTTTCACTATGCACCCAGAGAGAAAAATATCCATTGCTACCTAGGATCAAACTCACAGCTTCCTAATTGTGAGGCGACAGCACCACCTGTAGGCTACCACACCACTCAATATCAACAGCAAACCAATATAAGACATAAAAGATTTTTCTTCATAAAAAAATCTCCCGTAAAAGGATAATGTCCTGTCAGCCCTTCAAAGTATGCCATGTCACAAGACTGACATCAGGAAATACTAAAACACGACTATGTATTGGTACAATAGCAGACATTACCATACATTCTTTAATATTCTGGCTTAATAACCTAAACATTGAAATGTAATAAAATAAATTAAAAAGGGTAAGCCGTATTTGATGGCAAAATATGAAATGATCATAGATATAAAAATTATGAGCTATCTAATAATAATAACTAGTGTACTGTTATATTCGGGTAAATTAAAAGGAAAATGAGTATAAACAAAAAATATAAAAAACCAACAAAATAAATAACTTCCTAGGAGACTCTGTTTATTTGTTGATTTCTTTAAAAGATCTGCACGGATGCATATCTTAGAGCACAACTCTGGGCAGCTCACAACAACAATAAAACCACAAACACCATAAAAACCATAATAATTGCCTTATCCATGAAAGCCAACTGTGGGTGACTTTGGAGCAGTCACTCAGCCCAGTCCAATCCATCTCACAGGGTGGTTGTTGTGGGGAGAAAAGGAGGAGGAAGTTGTGTTGGAAATGTTTGGCGCCTTGAGTTATTTGTAAAAATAATAAAGATAGGATGTAAAAGAATAAAACAAAGAAATAAAAAACAAAATGAAGGCCTGGTGCCTCCGTCATTCTCCTGAGATGTCCCAAGGCTCCATAGCTCCTCAGTTTCTACTTCTATCACACTCACTACCTGACCTCACTCTTCCCTTCTGTAGTTTCATTAGGCAAACAAATGCCAACATTATTACTAAAATAATAAAATGGAAATAATAAAAGAACACTAGAAGAAAAGGATCTAAATAAAATGCACCTATGGGCAGCCATACAAGTCTTATAAACAAATTGATCCATGAATTCAACTACCATAGAATAAATCATCTTTTATCAGTAAACACTTAGGAATCTAAAGTTAAAGGAAGAAATCTTTCTTTACAATTCAGGTAGAACAGAATTAGAGCAGACAGAATTTTTAAGTGATACAAAATTGGCAAAAATCAGAATATAATAGCCATGCCTTATTCTTTTGCAGAGGGACCAAATGCAAATACCAACCTTCTTAAACACTATGGCTTCTTCTTCCCATACAGGATTCACAGCATTGCCTTGAGATGTCTTTGTCTTGAGAGCTTTTCTTCTCGTATCCACAGGTAGACCAAACATATCTACTTCGACGTAAGTTCCAACTTTTTTGTCAGAAAGTAACTGCCCAGAAATGACCTAAATATGAAAGGTTGGGACATCTGTTAACACACCTTTGTTTGCAATTCAATTCACACTGACTAAAAGACTCGTTTTCTTAATATATAAAGCTTATAACAAGAGAAAATGGTTGGGAAGAGTCTACCATTAGTCCTTCACCACAGACTGATCACTCTGTAATTGTCTTAGGAGAAGTACCTATCCCAGGCTCCTGTTGGACCCAGCTGGGTATCAGTTGATGAGCCAGTGATGTGCGGTCAGCTTTATGGCTGGTGAGGCACTTTTTAGACTTGTGGACTTCAACTCCCAGAATTCCACAGCCAGGCATGCTCAGTTCCAATTTAAAGCGACAGCATTTCCCCCCCTTGCAAATTAAGTTTTCCCATTTTTTTTCTTCTCCCTCCCCCTCCTTCCTCCCTCTCTCCCTCCCTCCCCCCTCTCTCAAACAGACATACGCACACAGAGAAATTGGATCCCTCTCTCACTCACTCACTCTCAAACAAACACAAACACAGAAGTTGGATTGGATATATTTTCCAAAGGCTTGAAAGCAGCTCCTCTGCCATAACCCCCCCTTCCCCTGCTGCCTTCCGATCAAACTTTTTGAATTCCTCCCCCCTCCCCACACACGCACCTTTTCCAGCTGTTTCAGAGACGATTTCAACTCTGCTTCTCCCTGCCTGCCCTCATGAAAGGCCAGAGCTCTGAGTCAGACTGAGCTAGTTGCTCCCAGAGAACTCTAAAAAGCCTCTAAAAATGCTCTCTACTGGAGGCGAGAGAACATGTGCCTCCTTTGCATATGAAATTTTTTGCTTGTTAACCCTTGCTTAACTCTTAAAAGGCGAAAAATTGCTTATGCACAGGAAGCCCCTATTTCTCTGGCCTCCTCCTATAGTTAACACTAAGCACTGTTCCAAGTCACTGTGAATCTGGTAGCAACTACCTTGGCTTTAATTATTTTTAAAAAATTCTTTAAAATTCTTTCCTTTTCCTCATGACTGGTGAGGCCACGCCTCCCCTGCCTTTAGTGACTGCATGTCCCTGGACGGAGCTTGGACTCATTCTTGAAGGTGAGTTGCACAGTTCAACTGGGATCTTGAATTAGATTGGGCCTATGTGGCTCTCCTTAGTTTACAAAAACATTGAGTGACAAAATGACAAAAGAAGCATGAAGAGTACCACTAAAGGACAACAAAAGATGACCACACAGCGTAGAGCCTTTATTCAAGGTTACTTTGTGGTGACAAAACTAGCAGATTTATAGTGCATATTTTTCTTCCTTTATCAAGTCCAAAGATAGCCAATTGACAACCCTACTGAGTTGTGGGAGATTGCATCCCAATTTGGTAGGACAGAGTCTGTCATTGCTATAGGGCCATTGTGAGGAATATTCTAAACATTTGTTAGATAAAATTGCTCAGATTGGTTTATATAGGTCTGGTTTTGAGCTTGAACCTGCTAGTCCCAAGGAAGCAGACAGACTCCTTAAGACTGTAAGTTTGACCAGATATATATTAGACCCATGTCCATTCTAGTTGGAGGCTTCCTGGTAGATGACATATGATTGAGTCCAAGCAATGGCAAATTCATCCCAGAGAGTGGAGGCGATCCGGCTTATGTTTAAGGAAGAGATGATCCTACATCTCCTCAAATAGCCATAGCTGGCACAACCACACTGTACAATTTTCATCGGGCCTCCAATCTTCCATTTTTAGGGAAAGTTGTTGAGAAGGTGCTTATACTGCAGTTTTAGAAGACCCTGGAGGAAGTGGACTATATGGATGGATGTCTTTCAGTCAGGCTTCAGACCTGGATATGGGAACAAAATGGCATAGACTTGCAGATGACCTATAGAGGGGATGATGCCTCTATCTTTCCTCTCCTTGATTTTTGGGTGGTTTTCAACACCATCAATCATGACATCCTTCTAGACCAGTTGAGGTGGTTAGAAGATGGCAATTTAGTGTTGCAATGAATTTTCTTCTTCCAGGACTGATTCCAGTGAATAGGAGGGGAGATAACTGAGACTTTTTTGTGGACTCTCCTCCGATAATAATGTCTCCCTACCCTTCTGTATTTCTTGACTACTGCTTCTTTTACTGATGATTGATTCTAAAAGGCAGAAGCTATCCACCACTTTGATATGTTCATTATCAATTCTAAGGCTAGTTATTTAACCATTGCCATCAGTTTGACCTTCTTTATATAATTAATTAAGCTTTTTTTCTTGTCCAAACATGTGTATCATCTCCCTTTCTTCAATTTGGGCATAATTTCTATTTTCCTGGTTATAAATATCAGAATGTGACGTTCAATATACTTATAACATGTGCTTATAACAAGTAACTTGCATATATGAGTTTCACACTTTTTAAAAATATTGGGAAGGAGTGCATGAGAAGTTATTTTGATCTTTCAGGTTCATTAAGCTTATAGAATTTAGCAGATGAGCAACTGGATACCTACCTTTACAGACAAAGTGTTTGCGACTATTCCGTCTACAATACTTTCCGTAAATGGATCAAAATGCTTGTCTGGTCTTCTCATGAACTCTGGCTTTAGTCTGTATCCACTTTTGCCATTATACTCATACATCCCCATATTTATTTGCATAGACAAATCTAGGTGAAGAAAAAATAATTGTGTTATGGGATACTACAAAAATACATGTTAATGGGACAATAGAGAAAGCCTAACCAATTGACAGAAGTACAACACTGAAATTTTATTAGAGGCTTCCTGGCCTCTTTAAAAATTCGAAGTTAAAATAGGTATAGTCCTTGACTTACTATCACAATCGACCCCAAAATTTCTGTTGTTAAGTGAGACATTTGTTAAGTGAGTTTTGCCCCATTGTACGACCTTTCTTGCCACAGTTGCTAAAGTGAATCACTGCAGTTGGTAAGTTAGTAACATGACTATTAAGTGAATCTGGCTTCCCCATTGTTTTTGCTTATCAAAAGATTGCAAAAGTGGATCATGTGATTTTGGGACACAGCAACGGTGGCAAGTATGGGTCAGGTGCCAAGCATCTGAATTTTGATCACATGATCCTGGGGATGCTACAAAGGTCATAAGTGTGAAAAATGGTCATGTCACTTTTTTCAGTGCCGTTGTAACTTTAACGGTCGCTAAATCAACTGTTGTTAGTCAAGGACTAGATGTATAATGAAGTCTGTCTGTAAAAATAACAAGCTAATTTTCCATTCAACATTACAATATTTTGAGCTTATCTTCAGGACTATTCACAAGGTTTTTTTTAAAAAAAACAAACAAACTATCCAAGACAATGATAATAGATTCTTATGTACATATAGATTGATTATTTAGCAATAGCAATAGCAGTTAGACTTATATACCGCTTCATAGGGCTTTCAGCCCTCTCTAAGCGGTTTACAGAGTCAGCATATTGCCCCCAACAATCCGGGTCCTCATTTTACCCACCTCGGAAGGATGGAAGGCTGAGTCAACCTTGAGCCGGTGAGATTTGAACCGCCGAACTGCAGTCAGCTGAAGTAGCCTGCAGTGCTGCATTTAACCACTGTGCCACCTTGGCTGAATATGCTCAACAACAACAGCATGTAAAGTGCTGTGACATCTGCCTAAAGTGGTCTGAATAATCACAAAGCTATTTATGCTGCCCACTGAATCTGTGCAAAACAGCACGGACTAAAGCCAGCTGGATGAAGAGACCTCTTAGTCTTTGTCCATGGTCTGGGTTACATTATGTTTTGTTTTGTTTAAAAAAAAAACAATAACACTATTATCCCCTCCACAGAGCTGAAAGAGATTCTTTTTAAGTTCTGGTCTAATTTTTATTTAGATGAAAAGGAAGGAGAGACAATGTCACTTGCCTCACTAGGTTTGGCAGTTATAACAAAGCAGGAGTGAGGTAGTCAGGTGCTAGCAACAAATCTCTGTAATAATTAATAATTGCCGACTGTGCTGCCAAACTCATTAAAACCATGTGCCACTTTTTAATAAAGCAGCTAGTGCTTTCATTTTGATTTCACACCAACTGATCTTCTTTGAAAATACGGATTCTCAGCACTGAGTGGGTAATACAATTCTGAACTGGGTAAATGAAAAGCTTTCCACATTATCATGTCTGAGATTCAGAAGGCAACAAAAACAAATGAACAATCACTTGCTAATATTAATTTCCTACTGCCTATAATCACGTTTTTCACTGCTCATATTCATAAGCTTGTAATATTTTCTCAAATATATTGCTGTTATTAAAATATGTTCCTCGTTTTAATATCACTATAGAGCTAGGATCAAAAAAATCCATCAAAGAAACATGGAGAATACCAACCCATGTAATGAATTAATGGTAATCATGATTTGCTTAAAAAGCTTCTATTAATGCAAATTACTTATTCATGACAAAGTTTTAAAGAAGCAATTCGTTTCAGAAGTATGCATGCCACTCTTAGTATCTTTAATTTTTCACAAACTTGGTATTTCATTATCTACTATTCTTCCTTATCAGAAAACATACAATAACATAGATCTTACCTACAGTTTGGAAGTTCAGAGCAACCATTTGACAGCCTGCATTCCAGAACAGCTGAGGCATGTAATTTGAGGAATCAACACGTGTCCCTTTGGGGTAAATTCGGCTCAGCTGCATTTTATTGTATCTAAATTGTGAGTTGTTAAGATAAAATACAACCAGAGAAACTACTAGATTAAAAGTTTGCACAAAAAATTACTTGTTAATTTTTGAAAGGAATGGTGATGCCAGATTCAGCCCTGGCTTTTTCTTATCTATTGCTATTATCATCTTGATAGGTAAGAAGTTGGATCTGGCCTTAGAACTATAATAAATTGGATCTGATAGTAGGGACGGGGCTGATTCTGAGAACCTTAATAAAACAGGTTCTGATTTGCAAAATGAGTATGTTTGCTAGGAATTATTGTGGGAAAGAGTAAAAACAAACAAATTCAAACTTCTTTGTTGCCTGAGGCCAGTCTATGGATAGTTGAGATAACCAAAACTCACACATACTCATCCATGCCATCATGACACAGTGAACCTTGTCACTCCAAAGCAACTAGATGAATGGGCACTTCTATAAAGAGGTGCCATCATCATGTAATAATATTGGCTTCACAGTTTAGTTTAGTTTAGTTTATTGACATTTATAGGCCGCCCTTTTCCCTGAGGGGACTCAGGGCGGCTTACAATCAATGGGAAGGGAGTGTAGGACAAAACACAAGAAAAAAAATGAATAAAAAAAATAAATAAACCGATAAAACACAACATTCATTCAGCATTTGGGTGGGGCAAGGTTCGGATCTTATCCCCAGGCCTGACGGGATAGCCAGATCTTGAGGGCTGTGTGGAAGGTCTGGACGGTGGTGAGGGTACGAATCTCCACGGGGAGATTGTTCCAAAGCGTCGGAGCTGCAACTGAGAAGGCTCTCCTCCGCGTAGTCGCCAGTCGGCACTGACTGGCGGATGGAATCGGAGGAGGCCTACTCTATGCGATCGGATGGGACGGAGGGAGGCAATTGGCAGAAGGTGGTCTCTCAGATAGTCAGATCCACTACCATGGAGGGCTTTGTGAATGATGAGTAGCACCTTGAAGCGCACCCGGAGATCAACAGGTAGCCAGGGCAGCTCACGGAGGATCGGTGTTATTTGGGCGAACCGTGGTGCGCCCACGATCACTCGCGCGGCCGCATTCTGGACTAGCTGAAGTCGCCGGATGCTCTTCAAGGGCAGCCCCATGTAGAGCACATTGCAGTATTCCAGCCTAGAGATCACAAGGGCTCGAGTGACTGTTGTGAGGGCCTCCCGATTCAGGTAGGGCCGCAACTGGCGTACCAGGAGAACCTGGGCAAATGCCCCCCTGGTCACAGCTGACAAATGGTGGTCAAAAGTCAGCTGTGGGTCCAGGAGGACTCCCAAGTTGCGGACCCTGTCTGAGGGGTATAAATTTTGACCCCCCAGCCTGAGTGATGGAATATTGGCCAAATTGTTGGGAGGAAAGCACAACAGCCACTCGGTCTTGTCCGGGTTGAGTACCAGTTTGTTAGCTCTCATCCAGTCCTTAATGGCCTCAAGACCCCGGTCCATCACATCCACCGCTTCATTGAGTTGGCACGGGGCGGACAGATACAACTGTGTATCGTCCGCGTATTGATGGTATTTTATCCCGTGCCTCCGAATGATCTCACCCAGCGGTTTCATGTATATGTTGAATAGTGGGGGGATAAGACCGAGCCCTGCGGCACCCCATAAGTTAGGGGCCTCTGCCCCCCCACCAACACCGACTGCGACCTGTCTGAGAGGTAGGAGGAGAACCACTGCAAGACAGTGCCTCCCACTCCCACCTCCCGCAGTCGTCGCAGAAGGATACCATGGTCGATGGTATCGAAAGTCCCACAAAGTGTCGATTTATAGAATCAGAAGAGCCTCTATGGATTCTGCTTTGTATCTACGACAAGGATTTGTGTCAAGGATTTAATGTTTTGGTGCAAATGAGATACTTTGACTCTTCGTTATATAAAATATAACAGCAAGAGAGAAAAAGAGTGGTAGAATCCAAGCACAGATCTTATATTTTGGACAGATCCTGAAAATAAATCTACAAAACTCAAAATGAATAAATAAATTAAAATATCCCCCCCCCCCAAAAAAAGCCTCTATATATTTTGGAACGGAATTGTTGCTCACTTGACACAAAACATGATAAATGGGGACAAGAGGAAGACTATAATCTCACTATTGGAAACATGAAAAGCTTCCTCATATTAACAGAGTCTTAAATCTGACAATGTCAAGTTTGATTGGCAGCCATTCTTCAGTAGTAATTATGTTTCTTATCACCAAGTACCATAGTTGTTTTGATTTTAATTTAAAATGTCATGGAGCAGCAATATGTCATCTGTTCTGTGCTACATTTTGTCCATGTAGAATTCACTCTGAGGAACTATAAATATATCCACAACATATAATTGATAAGTACTTAACTAGGAATGTAAACCTCATTCATTTCTGTGTTGCTCTTCTAAGTTTTAATTAAAAGGGATCAATACTTTTATGGGGGGGGGAAACCCTAAAACATTGCTTTGCTATCCGAGCACGTACGTACGTACGTACGTACATACATACATACATACATACATATATTGGCGTTGAATGCATGTTTCTTCAACCTAATTAATTTTAATAGAGGCCTCAGCAGCCTCTATTCCTCAGGTTCGAAGCTTTTCTAAGATATTTTTCTCAATTTCAAAGATACTCCACAAACTCGACAGGAGATTTTGTGAGCTGTTCAAGCGCTTTGGTTTCCACAAAGGAAGACATTTCAAAACTCTTGTTCCGTTCTGTAATTTAAAAAGAAAAAAGTCACAATTTTTAAAATTAAGATTATGCTTTATGTTGCTCAACATAAATCAATCCACCCACCATCACACCAAAGCTTTATCTTGTTCATGGTTCAGTTCCCAAAGAGGTCAACTAGAAACCCAAGAATCCCTGTAATTAGGTGAAAAAAATGTAGTAGTTTATACTCTGGCAGAAGGAGTCCATACACTTCAGATATTGAAGACATTAGACAAATATGTTTGTAGTTTTCAGTACGCATTTTTATCTATCTCCCCACCATTTTAAATTGGTTTTTAATAATATGACTGGGGCAAAACTTACAGGCAGCTATCTAGATCTGCAGTATTCAAATCATGTTCCCCGGAGGTCCAGAGTTTCACAAACTCATCCAGAGGTTCAACATGACTATGTGAAGCTACAGCGAAGCTAGGCAGTCTTTATTCCTTTGTTTTATTTCAAAAAAGGATTGTCTGTGACAATATATTACATAAATATGATTTGCTACTGCACTGCACTGATTTTTTTCCACTTTGAGAAGGGTCCCTCAGGTATCCCAAGTCTGAAGGCCACTGACTAGACCAATGGTTTGCTTATTTTCAAACCGTCCGCATACTGTTTAAACAACAGGAAAATGGAGGTCAGACTAATTACACCATGCTCCAAATGATGCCTATGAAAGTTTAATCACTAGACATTTGGAAAGTAAAATAGGCTGTAGAAAATATTGCTATGAACTGAACTGCAAGAGTTGATTTAAAAAAACGGTAGTACTGATTAAAAACTTATAAAATGATCCACTTGACATGCTTTAGTTTGCAAGAAATGGCACAAAAAACACAGTAATGACCAAAGGACTAGAACAGATTTATGCTTATTACAGCTCCCTCTTCCCCAAAAGTGCTAATGAATGCTAAAAATAGGGAACAATGGCATTTATGTCAGATAGATAATAGATAATAGGTAGATAATATCAAAACTTTGTAATCCAGAATTCAATAATACATGGGATAATTTCATCTATGATAATTGATAGATGTATATTTTGTGGGAATATATTTTTGTTTTACTATTAAAGAGTGCAGAGCTGGTGAATTTTACAAAACTCAGATTCATGCACACCCTAGTCACTTCTTATCTTGACTACTGCAGCATACCTAGGGCTGCCCTTGAAAAGTATCTGGAAGCTCCAATTGGATGAAAATGCAGTGGCCCGCTTGGTTTTTTTCTAGAAGCAGATGTACACATGTAACCTCTTCTGCAGGAGCTGCATTGGCTGCCAATTTCTTTCTGGGTACAATTTCAGGTACTGGTTATTATCTTTAAAGCCCTACATGACTTGGGACCAAGTTGTCTAAAGGATAATCTCTTCCTGGTTACATCCACCTGATCCACAAGAGCAAGGAGGCAGGGAATGTTGCCAGCCCATTCTCCTAAAGAGGTACATCTGGCGGAACCCAGAAGATGAACCTTCTCCATGGTGGCTCCCTCCCTTTGGAACATCATCCCCACAGGGATTAGACTATCTTCCATTCTGATACTCTCTTGCAAGGCCTGAAGACCTAGTTTTGCCAATGGAGTTGGAGAATCCAAAATGGGTTGAAGCCCATCAAATGATTTGTTTGTTTGATTGATTGTTGTCATGGGGGGTGTTTAGAGTTATTGTTTTTACTATTTATCAGATTTTGATTTTCTCTAAGTCATCCAGAGTCACTAAGAGTGAGTGGACAGTCATATAAATTCTCTAAATAAGTAAATAAAACAAAAGATAAAGATAACATGAGGCTGTCACACTGATTAAAACTACAGAGTGCCATTTGAGACAAAGGTATGAAGGGCACAGTAACAGAAAACAAATTTGGGGTGGGTGGAGGAAGTTTGCCTTTACTCTTTCCCTTGCAATTGACGCACTTTCATTTTGGGATTACAATATTCTAATAGCAACCACTAGGAAAATAGAAGAAAAAAAGCTGAGGTGAGGAGAGGATCACTAGAACAACCTGCAGAGGGAGGAATTACACCAGATTTACTTCAAAAAATGGTCAAGTAATTCAGCAATAGGTTAGCTAACTCACTTGATATTAAATTGATGGCTTTCAAAAAAAGAATGGGTCAAAGAATGTAAAGATGAAAGAGGAGGAAAAGGTAGAAGTTAAAAAGGTGGGAAGCTGTGTAAAACAAAGTGTCGTGAGATGTAAAAAAATAATGATAAAGTGGAAATTCTGGAGAATAAGAAGTCGTAAACAGTAATCTCTTTCCAAGAGAACTAGATAATTTGGCTGTAATAGAATTAAGAGAGAAGGAATTTTCTTTGAGATTTAGAGCAATCCCAGGGGATTCTGATGAAGATATTAAGAGAAAATGTAATTAAAGCTTTAAGAAAACTCCTTATGAACATTTTGTGTAAAATTAGCACAAAATGAATTTATGATTTATGATTTAGATGATTAGACAAGATAGGATATAGAAAGAAGAGAATTGTAATCTTAGAATCAATTTATAATTGTACTTATAACTGCTGTAAAGAAGATTGGAAGCCACTTCATATTTTTTGTGTGTTTCTTCTCCTTTTTCCTTTTCCTTTTTAAATATTTCTTGCCCTTTTAGCTTTTTCTGATTTCTTTATTTTTCTTTTCTTCTACTTACGTTATATTTATTTATTAAGAAAATGTATATGGCCATCCAACTCACTCTCAGTGACTCCAGGCAACTTATAAAACCCCAGTACAAAACCAGCATTGCTTTTATTCATTTTTATCTTTCTTTTTAAAAGAAAAAGAATTTTAAAGGAAGTAAATTTGCTAGTAAAAATTATAGATGATACAGATAAAGAATTGGCATAAGCACTTATGCCAGCCTTCTTCAATTTTCTGCTTTTCAGATGTAAGAATGTCATAATTCCCCAAATTCCCATCCAATATGAAATATCCACAAGAAACTTTTACATACATGCATTTATTCAATGATCTTCCAAAGCAAATAACAACATGTGTACAGAGTCTTAATAGTGTGATTCATCATTCTCATCCATCACCAATAATAAATTCAGTCAAGTGTAAACATATTTTGAGAAAGCAAATAGAGCACAGTGCAAATATCACAGGCTGCCTAACAGAAAGACTACTGGAAGCCATAATTCCTATCAGCAGTGCACACTGCAATTCAGTGGATGCAGGCTTCCTGTGAAAAAGTAACATCCAAAGTCACAATTCTCTGCTTTATCAAGTGAAGTGAAACAGGACATAGTCTCAAACGGCGTTCTGTTCTGAGTAAGAAAATTTCACCTTGTTCCCAGCAAGGTGGTTTTAGCAATAACCAGCTGGAAATTTTAAGTATGGACCATTAATTTCTAATGAGTGTTTTAAAAATAAGAAAAACAATTTAATGTGTGCACACGTAGTCCTGTGTTGTGCCTATATAATTGAAAACATTTTGCGGAAAATAAAAGCACCCTAAATCAAACCAAAGCTAAAACATTTAATACTTCCGTCCTGGCACTGTGGCATATCACAACACTACCACAGGGCTACTTTTTAAAAATACTTGGAACATAATCCCACCTTGCACCTCTCCTGACTCTTTAAACTGAGAGGAAGAGAGTTTCCTCTCCTGTTTACACTGTCCAGCTTGTTAGTTTGTAAGTGAAAGCATTCCTTAAGAAGTTGCCAGAAGATTTCACAGCTGTCGTGTAGAAAAAACTGAAACCTTTACTCCTCACAGAGGAACTGCCAAAACATCTCCATGAAACTTGGAAACTAAGCTGCTATTAACCAACAGTTGTCACTATATAACTTGTCAGTTTACTACTATGTCTTGGAAGTGGAAAAAAAGGTTGACGATACAAGCTACACCCAACCAGGGGTGGGTTTCAACCGGTTCGCGGCGGTCCCTGCGAACCGGTTGGTCGCCAAACCCGGAAGTAAGTAACTTCCGGGAACAGCGAAGGGCGCGCCCGCCCGCCTGCGGTCCTTACCCGGTTTTGACGAGTTCTGCGCTTCCACGCATGCGCAGGACGCATACAGCGCCTGCACGATCGTCCAGGAGCAGCTGGAGCGTCACGCAGATGCTAGTACGCATGTGTGCACCACGTGCGTGCACGAGGACGCCGCCGGCCCCGTTCCAACCGAACCGGTTGGAACGGGGCGAGAAACCCACCCCTGCACCCAACCAACACTAAATGGTAAGAAGTGAACAATCCACATACTTACTGTTAGATGTCTCAAATGACTCAAACTTTACAGGCTGTATATAATTGACTAAGTTTGACATTTCCTCAGTAGCCATGGCCTCACTTCCAGCAGTTCCCTAGAACAGAATAAAACTAAAATTAACACCAGAACGCTTTTCAATGAGAGGGTTGAATGAGCTCAGGGGTGAAATGCTACCGGTTTGGGCTAGTTTGCCCAAACGGGAGTGTAAGAAAATGCTTAAAAAGTTTTTTTTTAAGTTCTAACGATCAGCTGTGTGGCAATCACTGGGTGCCACGTGATGGTTGGAACTTTTTAAAACTTTTTTTTAGCATTTTTTTTCCTACCGATCAGCTGTGCAACAATCAACTGTGCCCAATTGCCTGTGAGGTTCCTGCTTGTTGCAGGGGCCATTTTGCGTGAAGTCCAACTGCTTTTACATTGTGTGTGAGTCAGTTGTGCAGTCACATCCACCCAGTCACATGACCATCAAGCCATGCCCACCTGGTCACATGACTACCAAGCAACACCCACCAAGCCACACTCACAGAACTGGTAGAATTTTTTTTTGAATTTCACCACTGAATGAGCTTCTACAGGAGTGAACAGTTCTGCTCATCTCCTTTAAATGTTTCCATACCTCAAATGCAGAGTGACACATCTAAATCCTAAAACTTGAAATATGAAACTTGAAACAAATACACCATCTAAAATATGATATAGAAGTACACATAACCAATCTCGTACAATGACAATAAAGATTATACTTATACTTATAAGCCAACCACTGGCACATGATGGCTCAGTGATTAGAATGTAGTACTACAGGCTACTTCTGCTGACTACCAGCTGCCTGCAAATTGGCAGTTCGAATCTCATCAGGCTCAAGGTTGACACAGCCCTCCATCCTTTTGAGGAGGGTAAAATGAGCACCTAGATTGTTGCGGGCAATATGCTGATTCTGTAAACCACTTAGACAAGGGGGTAAAGGACTGTAAAGTGGTATATAAGTCTAAGTTCCATTGCTATTTTACTTACTCAGCTTTGTGGAGTTAATTCAGTTCCCTAAGCCAGGGTTCCTCAACCTGTGGGCACAGTCTTTTCATAACCGGGCCATGTAACTGGCCGGCTGGGGCGTGTGCATGTGTGCATGCATAGCCCCACTTGAGTGAGCATAGTGGGGGCTTGTGGCCCCACTAGCAAGAGTGTCATAGGCGCTCGGGGCCTCATGCAAGCATCTTGGGCACATGCGGCCCTACTCACATGAGCGCTCGCAACCCCACTCACACAAGCAACAGGTACTCAGACATGCACATGCTTCTCCCACAAAATGATCTCCTCTTTCCACATCCCCACCCCCTGCTCTGGACCACCAACCTGGAAAGAATGGAGAACTCTGCCCTAAGCTATATAACAGAGCATATATGGAGCAGCATCCCTACATATGTCAACATCTGCTCTCACTAAGGACCGAGCATCCTATTTCCAAAATAAAAACTCTATAGAAGATATTTACAAATGGTTGCTGATCATACTAAATTAGACAGGGCAACATGAATAAAGAAGTGGAATGTCTGGTTCGTGAATATCAACAGGAAGCCTTTTTGGCACCCATCTTTTCCATTACTCTAGATTTAAACAAGTATTCATAAAAGTATGTGTATATTGGACTCTTATACAATATGCCTTTCTAAAAAAAGAAATGAACAGCTGTAACTGACTATTGAGAAAGTGGTCCATATGATCTGATTATGTGCTACAATAAGTTGTAGACAGAAATTATTTCATATATGAATCTTGGAAGACTGGATTTTCTATTTCTTAAAAACATATATTTGGAGTTTGGAAATTAAGGGATGGATGATAGCAATGGATCCTGCATATTGTTATGGTAAAGGTAAAGGAGTCCCTGAAGATTTAACCTCGTTAGTCATCAGCTATAGGGGATGGTGCTCATCTCCATTTCAATGATATAAAGCTAGCTCTGTCCAAAGACATTTCCATTGTCATATGGTCTGCCTGATGTCACAGAGCACCATTATCTTTCCACTGTAGAGGTACCTATTTATCTACTTGCATTTTCATGCTTTCGAATTGCTCAGTTGGGGTGAGGACGGGAGCTCATCCCATCATTTGGTGCTCAGTCTTGAACCTGGGCTTCTGGCTTTCCAGCTCACGAGCCCAGGATCTTAACCTTAACTGCTGAGCTACCGCACCACCAATTACAGTAATTTCTTTATTATGGTCTCAAAGAAATTACTGTAAGGCGAGAAGAAGATTCATTTAGCAACAGCTATAAAATGATCTGAAGGACCTCATCTTGTTTTGTACTTTTGAACAAGCATGTGTCCAACAACATTTCAGTTACAATTTTACCTTTCTTATTTACTACTAAGTGAACTAACTTACATATAAATATTGTAATTCTATAACATTATGCTTGTGCATGTATCAGGGTAATTTCTAGCTCTCTTATCTTTGTCCCTTTCAAAAGACAGTGATCAAGACAAAAAATAAGTTAATGGGTATTTTCATCTTATTGGAGCCAGACGTTTTCTACATATGAATGGACAGGAGAACTAGATGTGGATATGCCAGCAGAAGGTTAAAAATGCTTCAAATAATTTCACCTAAAACTGGAAATTTCTTCCATACATTTTGGACCAGCAGTAAAAAAAAAAAAAGACATATGACTTAAGGCTGGGTTTGGGTTCCTACTATCCACAAGATGGCAGTAGAATACTGAGTCATGCAGATAATTATGAAGAGATCTTTCCAAGTCATACCAGGACAATTTATACTTCAAAATAATTCACTCCTTACTTCATCCATTGATGATTTTTTGCAGTCATCATCATAGTCATCATCCTCGTCACTCTCTATCTCTGCTTCACCTGCAATATTTTAATTGGCAAAGAGAAATCTTAATGGGAACATCAACCAACATTCACACGTTTTTTTTTAATAAACAAACCTTTGCTTCAGAGCAAATTCATTATTACAAGACTTACTGCACATATGTTTTCCTCCCAAATTATTTATGAAGCAAACAACCGAAAACAATGCCTTCTATGACTAAGACAAGCGAGCAAACAAACAACCCCCCCCCAGCTTCATGACCCTCCTTGCACTTTTTTTTTTTTTTTTACTATTATGGAGATTGTTAGGTAAGGTTTTATTTTCCATGGATGATTGAAATGGTTTTTCACTTGTCTGAGATGTAAATGCAAATAATGTTTCCATTCTTCATAGCTTTATCACATCCATGCACAAATACACACATACATATACAATATATAGACACAGTATTATTCAACACACCCTAAAATTGATTTCACCCCCTGCTCATTTGTAGATACATCTTCAATCAGCCATGACTTATAGTGGACGTTAGTAAATCTCTTAGCAACACTGTTAGCCTTTTTTTTAAGGTGCTAGTCAGGCTCCTTATAATATGGCACAAGGCCAAGCTATAATAGCTACACCTTGCCACAGTTAATTCTGCCTGTCTGGTCTGGATGTGGTCTGCTAAGAGTCCCTTTTTCTGTTTGAGGTTTCTGGGTTTTGGGTTCATGATATGACCTCTTTTAATGCTTTTATGTTTAATGCTGGTCTGTTACTGTAATAAAAAGATTGATTGAACTTTTGGTGGCAGTTTCTGTATTTCCAAAATATAGAAGTCAGACAGCTTCCTCCCCTTTTGTATTCAGGAAGATTTTATTTATTTACTTATTCATTCACGCTTTTGGCCCGTCGACCGTTCATTCAATTTCGATAGCTGTCCAACCTCAATCCTATTGACTGTGGATGGCAAACAACATCACAATAATTAAAACCATAAAAACCTACAATAGAAATGGAAAACCATAAAAAGTTAATGGAAATATTCCTTCTCCAACAAGCTTTCAGCTCTACTTGACTGGGTCGTGTACATTTCTCCTATATTTTTTAACTGGCTGTTATTTTACTTTTGCATTATTTCTTGACTGTTTCATTTTGTTGAACGGTATCCAGCCATAATATTAGGGCAACTAACAAATATGGCATATAAACAAACAAATAATATTTTCAAAATAGTCAATAATTAGTAGTGATAAAATGACAATAAAGCCACAACCTGCATACCCCAAATTCTGAAAGAGGAAAGTAACTCAAGAGTGATATGGAAGTGAAAAATACTGTGCCCGTTCATTTGGTCTGGTAGATCCAAGGCCTGCCCATTACTGGTATTCCTTTCTTTGTCCCCCTCTTCCTTTATAAATCTGAGAGTCATGGAAACATGTTGGTGTGGAATCAAAGTCATAAAAGTTCTATAATTGACTTCAAAGTCTGAGAGGAAGTGGAAAGAATTTGTGCAGTTTAAGGCAGTGGTGGATTCCGGATCCCGTTGCATCTGGTACAGTGCAACGGGGCCGGGTGTCCACCACATGCATGTGCGGAGCACGCACATGCATACTTACCGCCCATGATGCTCCGTGATGCTCCAGCTGCTTGGCGGAGCATCGTGCAGACGCCGTACGCGTGTGCGGAAGCCCCAATCGGCTCAAATACAGGTAAGGGCAGCAGGCAGGTGGGCCCACCCATACCGGAACAGTACCTGGTGCTTCCAGCAGGCACCGGTATGCCCCAGTACGGTCATATCCCATCACTGATTCAAGGCCAAAACTTTCTGAAATAAAACTATATAGTTCTTCCCAATTCTCCTTCAGATAGACCCAACAGATTTATATCAAAAAGTTGCAGTGCATAGATTTCAGAAGAAATAATAAATGCCACCCAACATAAACTTGCTTTCCCGATCAATGTTATCAAAAGTTGTTATTTTATTTAGCAAACTCCTTGAGGTACATGATTGATGACAGACCTTAGTTATGTATGAGTGCTGGAATAGTAGTAGGCTTAAAGAGCCTGGTTGTTACTACACTTTACTTCCTTTTTTATTTGAAAGGTAGGATGGGGTGGGATGGGTGGAGTAGGAGTAGGGGTGGACAGAGTTGTTAACTTAAAAGTACCTTTATGAACTATCATCTGTACTTGGAGATTAAGGCTCTGTCCAGATATCTTCTGTTTATCCTGATCACTTTATCTATTCAATTAGTACAATGATTGACTACAACTATGCAAAGTGCTTTTATATTGAAACAGGTAATTGGACTCCCTAGTCTGTTATTGTGGTGAACCCACAGCATTTGACATTCAAAGCATTTTTTTTTAGTCTTATGCTTAATATGTTTCCCCAAGTTAAAAGTAAAGCAGCTGGGATAAAATGATTTCTGACTTTGCAACTGTGCACTCCCACAGAAACACTTCATTTCAAATCAGGTGAAATGATAAAGGGATAGAAGGAAAAGCTTAGCACTATAACAAAAGGACAACTGCATTCCTAAACTGATTATTGATATAGTGCTGCTGAATGGGTACTATGACATCTGCAACTATATACCTTCCAAAGAATCTGTTTCTCAGCAGAGATAAAGTAGCAATCAGGATAAAGGAATGACATCAAATATCTGTGATCACATCTTTCATTTATTTTTAAAATCCACACACCTTACATTCTAAGTATAGTAGTTCTGTTAAATGGGGAGGGAGTAAAATAAAAACCAAAACCAACATATTTCTTTGTCTGATGAAATGAGAATGCTGTGAAGCAAGAAACCAAATTACTGGTCAAAAATGTTCCAAAATAATTTGATAAGGAAGCAAAAATAAATGGTATTTATTTTTCTGAGCAAATGAATTGCATGGACATGTCTCTTGGCATAGAAGACTTCATAAACCGAAACAGGCACTGTTCTGCTACTATAAGTTAAGTTTAAGTTAAGTTTATTTTATTTATATGCCGCCCTTTTCCCCCGAAGGGGACTCAGCGGGCAGCTCCTAGAGTTGATATTAAAAGCTGATTTTTAAAAAAAAACAAGCTTCTGAATGGATGCTAACAAGTGAGAACTTGAGAGCAATACTGATACAAATGACATAAAAAGAGGGATGTTGCTGTCATGGAAACAGACTGCAGGGAGTCAGACACACTGGCGTAAGGCTGGCAGGAATCATGAGGCTTGCATCTTAGCCTCCCTGGACTGCGCTCAGCCTAAACTGTGGGCAATAGCTACAGTTGGCACTGCCAATGTTTCACCTGGTATGTAGGGCTCTTACTTCCTCTTGAAAAGCACATTTGCTAACCCGCTCAAACATTTAAGACTATTCAAACTATGCCTAGTTTGTAAACAAAATTGTTTTATTTTGAAATAATATTAAAATACAAAGTAGGTTCGTGATAGCTCTTTCAAGTTTTTAAACGCAATGAGAGCAAAGGGGGAGCCTAGGAACTGCCCGCCCTCTCTGCATTGGGATGAGCACTTCCATAAGAGGATTTTAGACTAAGCAGCAGGGCGCTTGCTTTGCCTACGGAAAGTCCTTAACTCAGTCCTGGGAATCTCTACAAGGCTGCTTGTTAGTATTTAATATATTAAGCAGACGAATCGATGGCTGGGCTTTAGAACAAGAAGCATCCCATTATTTTTACCTGCTCCCGGGGAGGAGGGTTCAAAGCCACTGGATGCGTCACTGCACGCATTTGAAGCTTGTTCTGAAAGCTTCTTCTTCGCGCTCCCATCTGCAGACTTCTGGGACTTCTTTTTGTTCTTCACCAGAATTTTGTACATCAGGTCCGCTGGGCTAGGAAGTGGGATTCCACGTTCGAGCTGATCGTAGAGATAAGGGTAGTTAAGAAACCTCTTTGAGAAGTATTACTTTTAATTTCCGTGTCTTTTAACAGAAAAAAATTATTTAACCAAAGCCTATCTCATACACCTGTATTAATTATTTAAGATTATTTTTCTCTTTTAATGGCTGCTTTAGTATGCTTCCATAGACAGGTTCTAATCTCAATGTTTGCTGCCTGCTACATTTTCATTCTACTGCAACATACTACACATTTGTTCTAAGGTAAAGGTTCCCCTCGCACATATGTGCTAGTCGTTCCCAGCTCTAGGGGGCGGTGCTCATCTCCGTTTCAAAGTCGAAGAGCCAGCGCTGTCTGAAGATGTCTCTGTGGTCATGTGGCTGGCATGACTAAACGCCGAAGGTGCATGAAAGCTGTTACCTTCCCACCAAAGGTGGCCCCTATTTTTCTACTTGCATTTTTTACGTGCTTTTGAACTGCTAGATTGGCAGAAGCTGGGACAAGTAACGGGAGCTCACTCCGTTACACAATACTAGAGATTCGAACCACCGAACTGCCAATCTTTCTGATTGACAAGCTCAGCATTTCAGCCACTGAGCCACCGTGTCACCAATACATTTGTTCTACATACATACAATAATACTATATGCCTTCCACACCATTAGCAGTGATACTTTTCCATCTTTAATTCTGATAGAAAGTCCTGTATTTCAACCTCTAATGGGAGCAGATATTCACTGAATCATTGAGTGGGATACCATTATTATCACTCTTGTTCAATAAACTGCCTTAACCTTAAAAATGTAATTTCAACATACAAAATATGTGCTGTGCTATATGGATTCCTCTATAAAATATGAGTTGCATAGTCATGATGATTCCAAATAAAAAGCTTTAGCTTTTTAATTTCCTTTTCTCGGTGTCTTTAAAGCACATCTTATAAGCATGTGGTACTACTGCTTTTACCCAGCTCTATGCTATTTATCTCCTGGGAGAAAAGACAATTTAACCTGTTTTTCTGTGTGTGGTCACTTTATGTTTCTAATGATCGCCCCCCCCCCCCCCCCTTGTCTTCAGGTGGTGTTCTAGATCATAAGTGAATGAAAATCCCTGCTAATGCATCTTGCTAATGTAGGATAATACATGAACATAAGTACAGAACAGGATTTTAAAATTATATAGTAGAATTTCCTGCTACCATTTTAGATAATTTTAAAGAGGGACTAAACAGGTGCATAGAAGATAGGGCTACCTAGAGTTTACTAATCCTGGTGGCTGTCTGTTAACTTCATATCAGGGGGAACATACCACAGATATCAGTTATGGAGTAACCAGGGAGGAAATCTATTCCCTCTCTATCAATAAATGTGGCCTTTGTGAAGGGATATGGTTGATCACTTTGTGTAAACAGAATGCTAGGTTGGATTACTGATTTAGCAGGGCCATTCCTACTATTTATTAACAGCCCTCTCATCGTTACTGTACAACGAATATTTGAGCAGCAAGAAAAAGACTGGATTCCATAAATCTTAAGTGACTACATAGCACAAGATCCCTTGTATATGCGAGATACCACAAACAACTCACTTGTCAATGGCACAAAATAATTGTTTAGCAAAGAGAGATCTGGAGGAACTCATATCACCAGAATGTATGATTTTTTTAAAAAAATCTTTAGTATCCTAGTAAATACCACTTGCTGTTGTTATACCTCTCTGGCTTTATGTGTTTGATTCCACCTGGGACACAAAACTACTCAACCACCAAAAAACAATTTAAATTACATTGAAGCATTTTTGCTGGAGCAGCTTACAAAGAAGATTATAGTCTTTGTTAAGCTTTCACAGGTAGATTTGGAATGGATAGGATAAGGTTAAGAGACTGCTTAGGAATGAATTCAAATCCTCAAAACAAAACAAAACAAAACAAAACAAACCCCGAATGTACCTTCTTACAGTTTTGATACAATTATTTTGGTCCTCAACCCAAATAAATAATATTTTGGGAAATGAACTCTACTTTACAGCAAAGTAAAACAACTAAAAAAGATTCCATTTATAAGACCCTGCTACATTTTTTTCTTGTGAACTCATACATTTTACAAGAGGGGTATGTGCTTCAAATATATTTCAAACATATATTCCCTTCAACTCTCAATTGCCTAAAAATAAATAAATAAATAAAACCAGATATTCCCCATGAAGAAATTCATTAAGTTGGAAGATAGGAAGGAATCACAGACACTTAAAACTTCTACATCAAATATTACTTGATGTAGTCAAATAGTCAACAAAGCTAAATAAATAAAAAGGTACTTACTGGGTATTTTTCTAGTGGTTCCATCAGCAAGCCATCTCCAAATATTAATCTGCAATATTCTGCCATTTTTGCCTGCTGTTTAGGGCTAAAAATGAAAGAAATTGTTAAATTAAATAAGGCTTTTTTTATAATGCTAGAAATGGAGGACATAATACCCTTAACTAGATGAAGAGGTGAAATTTTCTGATCCTATCATTCTAAATTGTACTTGGTGATCTAAAGTCATTACACTATTAATCTGAATCAACAACAGCCTTCTTGCCACATGTTTACAGTAATCAGCACAATACAGGTTCTCATTTGCAGTTTGTTATTAATAATGATAAAAGGAAAAAATGAACTTCATATACATACAAAAATCGATGTGCTTAAGAGAATTCAGAAAATTATTGTCACATTACTGTTAAAAATATTTATATTGATCTACTTCCAATAGAAATATTCATGCAAAAGAGCTACATTACAATTAAACACATATTTCTTTACCTGCAGCAAAAATCTACAACACTCAAATATTATTGATAGATCTTATCTATTGCAACCTGCTGGAAGATGGCATTGCATTCAATTGCCAGCACTGGAAAACTACATTCTTCCTTTTCTCTTTGGCAAAATGGATTCCCCCATCCCCAATATATTAAGTCATTTACTACTGCACTTTATATGCTGCTCAGTTCCAAAATGACTCTTAAGTATCTTACAAATAGTACGAAGTAGAAAGAATTAAATGGGGGGGGGAGGAGGAGGAAGAACCATACTACCCTGTTTCCCCGAAAATAAGTTCTCCCCTGATAATAAGCCCAAATGTGCTTTTAAGCGCATGCGCTAAAATAAGCCCTCCCCTGAAAATATTGCAGCACAGCAGCAGTCATGAGGTGACCACGCTCGCCACCTCCTGCACCTCAAAATTAATAAGACCTCCCCAAAATAAAAATAATAGTGCTTTTTTCGGGGGTGGGTGGGTGGATGTCAAAAGAAAATAAGACCCTGTCTAATTTTCAGGTAAAAACCATACCAACAATTAACATGCAGGGAAACTGCTAGCAGCAACCTACTGCAGGAAGGGACTCCCCAAAGACTTTTTTTAGACCAGGGGAGAAAGTAAAAGAAACTTCTGCTTCATGAGTAGAAATCATCCATATAGGAAACTGCACATCACTGACTAAAATATATATATATTTATACAAATGTCTAAATTACTTACGAATCCACATGATTCTCAAAAGATAGGAGTATAGGGAAAGGAGATGTCTTAAATGCACATTCAGCAATAGCTTCTATAACTTCCTAGAAAGGAAAACAAAAGACACATTTTTCCTTGAGAAAAGAAATTATTTAACACACAAACATAAAGTGGTTTTGACAGTTCCCCTGACCCACACTCAGGATTTTATAATTCTTAAAAGAACAAGGCATTTCCAGCACCAATAGCAATAGCAATAGCAGTTAGACTTATATACCGCTTCATAGGGCTTTCAGCCCTCTCTAAGCAGTTTACAGAGTCAGCATATCGCCCCCAACAACAATCTGGGTCCTCATTTCACCCACCTCGGAAGGATGGAAGGCTGAGTCAACCTTGAGCCGGTGAGATTTGAACCGCTGAACTGCAGATAACAGTCAGCTGAAGTGGCCTGCAGTACTGCACCCTAACCACTGTGCCACCTCCATTAAGTTTGTCTCAGTGTGACCTGCCTTCTAATCTTCAAGCCCAGTAAAATGCTGCTGGCATGTGGAGAATAAACAGTAGTTTGTATTTAGAAATGTGTTTTCGCCGGGCTCACTTTTAGAGATTTTTGCGTAATAAAATAGTTATGCATTGCCAGGTAACCTTTATTGTATTTGAAAGCAAGATTTCTTTTCAGTACCATTAAATTACCACTCTTTAGACTTATATCTGAGTATAATAAATTCTTGGGTATCTGACAGAACAAAAGAAAACTAATGCATGTTAAAACTGCAATTTGTTTCATTTTGGCTGTATAAACCCAGACACTACAGTTGGTAGTATATGTGTGAATCTACTTAGTGACTGCTGACTGCTCTTTAGAAGGCCAGATCCTGAAGATGAAACTCAAATACTTTGGCCACCTAATGAGAAGGAAGGAAAGCCTAATGCTGGGAAAGATTGAGGGCAAAAGAAGAAGTGGACGACAGAGAATGAGGTGGCTGGATGGAGTCACTGAAGCAGTAGGTGTGAGCTTAAATGGACTCCGGGGGATGGTAGAGGACAGGAAGGCCTGGAGGAACGTTGTCCATGGGGTTGCAATGGGTGGGTCACGACTTCGCAACTAACAACAACTTAGTGATGTACTCAATATACCAGGACAATAACAAAATCTGCTGTAGCATAAGGAGGAAAATCCAGCAGATGATTAAAAAAAAAAAAGCTTTTAAAGATACTTCTACCCCCGATTCAGTAGTGGGATTCAAATAATTTAACAACCGGTTCTCTGGCCTAATGACCAGGTGGGTAGGCGGGGCTTAGTGGTCATGTGACCATGTGGGCGTGGCCAACTCAACATTACTCAGGTTGATGGGCACTTTGCCTTAGCTGTTACAATGTAATAAGGTTAACCGGAGAGGCAGTTTCTGTAAGCAGGGCAATAAAGATTAAGCTGGAAACAACACCAGAATGTTTCCTTCCTGCCTTCCGAACAGGATTAGCCCTGTAAAGCGGAAAAAAAACCAAAAGAAGATATCTTCCAACAACCAGTTTTCTGAACTGCTTAGAAAGTTAAGAACCGGTTCTCCCGAATAGGTGCGAACTGGCTGAATCCCACCACTGCCCCGATTACTATTTGTTTATTGCAGCCATTGAAGCCATTCCTATCATCGACCGCAGCCAGAAACATGCTTGATAAATTTATAGGTTGGGATGGGCCATGTTAATCTGACTTAACCTCACACAGTGATTTTACTTAACCTGCTGTCTGATGCTTAAAGACTTGGGGAAAAAAATGTATGGGAAGGCTTTTCAATTACTAAGAATCCTCCTAGTCCTGCCCACCCCCCCCCCCCCCAATGGATTTACTTTTTGAGGGAACAAATAGAATGTGTGAAAAGAAGTAGGATTTAGCTGAAACCGAGGCTGCTTCTGTATAAGCTGATTTAGGTTAAGGGTTGCCTTGTCTCCTTACAAATTTACTTGCTGGGGGATTTTTATTTTCAATACTTCATCTAAGTGAGAACTGTTTAAAACTATTCATACAAAAAACTGCTTCCCAAGGAGTGTCTTAAACTTTGATATAGGCCTGCAAACAGACTATGCAACTTGATATAAAGTTATTGGACTATTGATATATTCATTGAAGCATGGAAGTACACATTTTCTTATATAGTGATAATTGTGATGAAAAATTATATAGCTCAGCAAAGACATGAAGATTTACACATTTACCATGTTTACCTTACCATGCTTTTAAAATTAGTTGCAAATTGCCTTGGCTAAAAGGCAGCATAGAAATATAAATATTTAGTAATAAAAATAAGTCATATAATTCAACATAATTGCACAGGATAGGAAAACAATCATGATGCTATTTTTGCACAAAAATTTACTTCCAGAAGCTTGCTTTATTAAATGCATCAAGATAATTACTTATCCACTAATTGCCTAAGAAGAGAGAACAGAGAAAGTTTTTAATTTACGCTATAAATTTTTAAGACAAAAAGGGGTATATGTATATGCATGTGTGTGCGGGTGTGTGTGTGTAAGTATGTGTGTATCTGTGTGTGTATGTACACACACACACACACACACACACACACATGTTCTGATCCCCTCCGTCCAGTGACAAATGCCGAGACAAGCTTAACTAGAATGTACTTTTAATAGCAAGAAGCCAAACTCTTGGTGGCTGAAAGCCAAGCAAACAAACAGATAAGGACCTTGGCAGCAACTCAGACACACCTTGGCAGCAACTCAACAAACCTTGGCAGCAATTCAGACAAATCTTGGCAGCAATCCAGCCTGCCAAGTTAGTTACAACAGTTCTCTTTAGTCAATGTATTGACTTCTGCAAGAGGGGTGTGTGCACAAGCAGTCTTATTTTATAGTCTGCAGAGGAGCCTAATGACCACCAGCTGAGCGCAATTACCTCATGTAATTGCGTAATTGTTCCTGACGCCTAGTACCTCTTCGATGGCGTGCATCCAGGAACAACTCACTGCTGGCTTCTTGATCACTCTCCCTTGTCTCCTCCCCACTGGTCCGAGGCTCAGGCGCCACCTGGTGGCCAACCAGTCTCTCTGTGCCCTGCTCAGAGTCGGAACCCTGTCCAGGGTCCTCCACATCCTCCAGAGCCGACTCATAGGGCCCCTCGCTGTCGGAGTCTGGTGGCAGCTCCAACATACATACATACATACATACATACATACATACATACATACATACATACACATATACATACACACACACACAAACACACACATTCTATAAGTGGAAATTCTGTTTCTCCAGATCACAGACATCAAAATAACATAAGGCAACACAAAAACAAAAAGTTTAGTTTTCACTTCTCATCTAATATTATCTGTCTGAAGAATTTTTAATTGGTACCAATTCAGTAATTTTAACAAATGCACTAAAGTTTAAACTAAAATGCTTTCATTATAATTTTGTCATGCCATGTAAAAACAGTGTATCAATATAACAAAGAAAATCAATAGTATGTAAATTTTGCAGGGGAGTCTTTTAACATAACCATCAGATAAGGACAGTGGTGGGTTTCAATTTTTTTTACTACCGGTTCTGTGGGTATGGCATATTTTGTGGGCATGGCTTGGCAGTCATGTGACTGGGTGGGAGTGGCCAATTTAGCCATCCATTTTGCCAATTTAGCAGTCCACTAAACAAAACACAGCAGCCCCTTTTTCTATTCTTTTTAGTACTGCATGAAGTTTTTGCTCAAGGTTTCTTTTTTACTGGTGGGAGAGGTTGGGAATGACCGGGGATTTCTGGGAATTTGTCCTCTGTGTTAGAGGCACCAAAATAACCAAGATGATATAAGGTCTCCTGCTGGAGCAGGGGGTTGGACTAGATGACCTCTGAGATCCTTTCCCTAGATTGCTGTGCTGTTTCAAAGCATCCTCTGAAGCTGCATCTAGTGCCAGATTTGTGGTCCTTCCTTCCTCTCCTTTTTCTCTTCCTCCCTCCCTAAGTCATTCAATTTCCCTTCCCTCTTTCTCTCTCCCTCCCTCCCTCCCTCCCTCCCTTTCTCCCTTTCTGTGAAGAACCCCAGAAGGTCTTTGGTAGGAGGAAGAAAAGCCAGACATTTTGAAACTGAGAACATGCCCATCTGGCATTCTTAGAGCTCCACTATTGATTAGCTTAGCCTGAGCAAGGGTAAGGTCTCAACTCAAGCTCCATGCCAGAGGTCTTCAAATTTGGCAACTTTAAGACTTGTGGACTTCAACTCCCAGAATTCTCCAGCCAGCAGAGCTGAATTCTGGCAGTTGAAGTCCACAAATCTTAAAGTTGCCAAGTTTGAAGACCTGTGCTCCATGCACTTGGGGATCCCCAAACGGTGAGGATTTCTTTCTTTCTTTCTCCCTTGAAGTCCCCCCCACCAGGAGCCCATTTTTGCTCCCAAGGGGCTGCAGGGAGGCTTGCTAGGTACCCCACACACCCTATTTTGGACCTAGCACGCCTCCCTGAAGCCCCCTGGGAGCCAAAATGGGTGGGTGGGGATCCTGGAAAGGGCAGGGGAAGTAAGGTTGTGAGCCCAGTGGGGATAGTGGTGGTGGTGGAATGCAGCAAGCTCCAGGGAAGAGGGAGGGCTAACGAGACTTATCTGTAAGCGGAGGAGGCAGCTTAGTTGGAGCGCAGGACGGGCAGCTTAGACAGGCAAGACGCCCAGGAGGTGAGGAGTGACCGGATGGGGCAGGTGGGCAGGGTGAGTGACTGGGGAACCAGTTCAGGGCATGGCAGGCCTGGGTTGCTGCCGGTTCCAGCTACCCAGGCCCCCAGGTTACTACCTATTCAGCCGAATCGGTCCGAACCGGTAGGAACCCACCTCTGGATAAGGAAGGGTAAATGGTATGTAAAAAGCTTCTACTAATTGTGAGGCTTCCTCACATGAACCTTCCTGGAAAAGCTAAAATACACAATATTCACCTTTTTACTGAAAAATCAATTTGACAATATTAAACAAGCTAATCTAGATCAAACACGAATGTGTTTTACAAAGAAATGTTCAGAGGGCAACATGTGTATTATCAAGTTCTACAGTTATAAAATCAAGAAAGAATTAAAAAAAATCAAATTACATAACTTAAGCTTTGCACTAGGTTTGTGCCTCTGCACATGTCAAATCTACTTGTCAGAAAAACGACAGTCAAAGCAAGCTATTACATGGGCCACCAAGAAGTGTGCTGATTAATGGCTCTGACCTGAGACACGGGTATCTCAAAATTGTTTCCCTTGACTACTAACAGATTACTTCTCTTTTTTACTTTGTTCCTTACTAAATCAGGAAATGTCAAGTTGAACAGCAAAGGGGCAGCATTATTTTGAAAGAGACATTCATGCATGCGGTATTAAAGGTACAATAAGTGTAAGTCAAAATATCCTGACATTCTTTATCATTTCCAGTGAAAGAAGTAAATTGAAAAGAAAAAAATTAGAGAGGAACAGAATCTCCTAATTCATGTGTGGGATGTGCATGACTCTCTAACACTAGCATTTTCAGAAGCATTCTGAGATTAAAATATATGTTTAAAAATTAAAACACCCTCTCTCTTTCTCTCTCTTGATTATACAATGCTACCAACAAAGAAGGCTTCGTAAGAATCACATCCAAGATGTGCTTGGTTTCTAGATACTTTTGTTTCATTTCTGTGCATGCATAGTAAGCCAAAGAGAGATTTCTGTTGAAAGAAAGCTGCTGGGTAAAACAAGGAATCCATCCAAACTTCAACAGGGAACATTCCTCTGCTGGGCCTCACTTTTTTGTCTGTTTTTTTTAAATAAAGATTTTTATTTTATTTTTGAATAAACACAAACAAACACACACCCCCACCCACAAAACCATCTTCCATTACAAATTGTAGAAAGTGTGTCGATTGGTTACAAAAATGTCCGTGCATCCCTTCCACAGTCATCACCTACAATTCATATCAAATCATATATTTGAAATCAAATATATTTATATATATTACTATCATCATACCTCAACCTTCATTTGACTATAATTGTTTTTACGTCCTTTTATATAAAATATTCCAGATTTAAAGCCAAACCACATATAATGGATAATGATAAAACCACATTATCCAATATTATGGGTCCATAATATTGGATAATGAACCCAATATCATCCAGTAACATTACATCTTTATAACATGTTCTAAATAAAAATTGGTTATATTTAATAACAGAGTTTCGAAACCTCCTTTCGTAGTCACCATTTGCAATTTATATCAAATTTCCTCTTATCAAACCAATACATATATATGCATTATTATCATTATCCATCAATTATTTAACTATATCCATTATCACTTCATTTTATACATAATGCTCTAAATTTAAGTAAATTTGACTTAATTTTTTTATTATAAGCTTTCATTACATTAAGCTGTGTCTTTCCAGTAATAGTGCAGTCTTATGTCTCTTGCCATTTGTGGCATTAATATTCTGGTTATTTCCTTAGTAAGTTTTCTATGGACTTCTCTTCGCAACTTATTGCTTATTGCATATCTTAAATAAGCTCAAAACCCTCCATCTGCTTCTTCGATCAGCTTATCTTTGGTTATCACAAGATTTCTCTCCTTAGCTCCATCAATTCTTTCTTTTTCTTCTTCTTCTATACTTTGAAATCTGGGGTAGAGCTCCAGTCCATCTATCTCCCCTTTCCATATTCCACTCTTTCCATTTCCAACCATGCTCAGTTCACTGTCAGTATCAACAATTTTCTTGTCTCTTTATTTTTCCTTCAGTTTTTAGAACTCTGACCTCCACTTTCTTTTTTTTTATATTTTTATTTTATTTTCAAAACTAACACAACACAAAAAATCTTCCTTTTTTACATACTGTAGAAAGTGTATCAGTTGGTTACAAAAGACTTTCATGCATCTCTTCCATAGTCATCAAGCATAATTCATATTAACTCAAGTATTTTAACTCAGATATTTATACGTTACCATCATCATACCTCCACTTTCATTTGACTATAATTGTTTAAACGTCCTTCATCATAAAATATACCAAGATTTAATACATAAATACATACTGGCATTTCATTTACTATTTCTAAAATCCTCCAATAACACCGAATCCTTATGTCCTATTCTAGCTAAACATCCATAATATTTAGTAATAAAATTTTCTAATCCTACTTTCCAAATCACTGTTTACAATTTACATCCAGTTTCCTTATGTTGTACCCATACAAACACACACGCGCACGCGCGTGCGCAAACACACACACACACACATATATGTGTGTGTGTGTGTGTGTGTGTGTGTATATTTATATTTGTGCTGATAAATAAATAAAGGGAGACTAGTATAGATCTATTTCAAGCTATTTAGCTCTCATCAGCTAGCCATACCCTTACTGGGATTTGAACCTGGGCTATATTACATACTAGGCAGACTTCTTAGCCATTAGGCCACAGGCTCTTATCCGTTATCAGCATAAAATGTAACCAAAAGGCAACAGTAAAAATATTCTGCCTGGATGGTCTCTTGTGACGAGCCGAAGGACAGAGAATGGAAGTAGTGATCTTCCTCCCATATTTGGGCATACCGGGGGTTGTAAAAGAAATCATATATATATATGATGTATGTATGTATGTATGTATGTATGTATGTATGTGTGTGTGTGTTGTTATCATTATCCCTCCTTTATTTGACTATATCCTGTATCATAACATTTCCCCCCTTAATAATCAAGACTTAACTGAATCTAACTTAATTCTTTTTTATTAACCTTTATATATAATACAAAAGGATTTCTAATCTTCCTTTCATGGGTACCATTCAATATTCATATCCAATTATTACTTATAACACTACACATTGTATACATTATTATCATTATCAATTATTTATTTAACTATATCTATTGTCACTAAATTTCACTAAGTTTAACTAGTTTTAAATTATACACTTCCATCTATCAACCTGTATCTTTCCAGTAGCAAAACAGTCTCATGTCTTCTACCATTTGTGGCGTCAGTCCTCTAATTATCTCCTTAATCAAATTTGTATGGACTCCTCTTAGCAACTCCTTGCTTATAAAATATCTTAGGTAATTTCGATGCCCTTCTTCTGTTTCCTTAATCAGCTTATCTTTAATTGTAAGTAGTGTTATCAATGATGTTGCTAATAAAATTTCTCTCTTTAAATCCATACATTCTTTTGTTTTTTTCTTTTTCTGTGTCTTGCCATCTGGGGTAGAGTTCCCCCCCATTTAATTCCTCTTTCAGTATTCCACTCTTTCCATTTCCAGAAACAAACCAATCACCATAAATATCAGCAGATTTAATTTTTATGGTCATTTTTCTCTTTGGTTTTTAGGATTCTAACCTCCACTTTTTCCACTTGATAAAGATCTCCAACTTCTTCATCATATTTTACTGTTAGATGCTCTAAGTCTTCCAACTTCTTCTCCATCCTCTCAAGTATGTTTGATAATTTCTGAATTTCTAAGAATATCTTTTGCAGGCTTAAAGTTTCTTTTTGCTGTTGAAGTTGTGCCATTATCTCCAGCTAACAAACACTGCTGCTCTAGCTTGGAAGGTTTTTACAAGATTAAGCATAGATTCACAATAAAATTTTATTTTCACTTTTCTCTGGTTAAAGATATACTTCAAAGAGACATCTGAATGCTTTTCTTCTTATCACTCTCTATAAACAAACAGTGAAACCTTGACGTGCCAAGCCAGGATAATCAGTAAGAAAAGTAAAAGTGTTTCGTTTCCAATACACAAACCTCAAGCCTCCGAGTACAGGGTTATTGTTGAAATTTTCTTTGTTTCTTTTTATATCTTTTTTGTATTTCAAGTTAAAAAAAGTCCGATTCTTGAATGCGTTAGAAAAACACCCACAGTAATGAAAGAGAATTTTAGTCCACAGGTTACAAAGAATAATAAAAGAGAAAAAATAGAAGAAAACTGAATCTATTCATTTTAAAAGGCTTACATAAATTCCATCCATGAACATAGCATTTAAAAAGTAAGATAACCCACTGTCCAAAAGCATACCAAACTTAATCCCGCCACTTATTTCTTCTGTTCTCCAATTTAAATTAATTTTAAGTTTTTTATAGGCAGTCTCTTTTAAAACGGTAAAAATTGCTCATCAGCTGGAAACACTTTCTCTTTCCGTATCCTTCCGTTTTGGAGCTGCCCCGACTTCATCAGCCTTGGCTGGATTTTTTGTCGCCAACTTGAAGAACTTCTCTTGCATCAATCATGGACTTTGCGATGTCCCTGAGATCAGCAAGACATATTCTTCATGTTCACTATATCTGCGGGACGGTTTAGGTCCGATTGGACCACCCAGTGGCAAAAGTATTGGGACCGCACATCCATATTGTCGTGACGTTGGCTCCTTCCCCCCTGGCCTCCACTTTCTACATTTGATGAGCATCCTCAATTTTTCCATCAAATTTCAAACATAATCTTTTGCAATGTTAAGTTTTCTTTTTCATGTTGCGCCATTGTTCCAACTTGTAAACACTGCCACTCTGACATTCGAAACTTTTTATTAAATTTAAAGCAAGTTCATTTATAATCTTTCAAGATAAGGCTTTGTTTTCACTCCACTTCAGCTGCCAATAAAGCTCCCGAAGAGCACCTGTATAAAGAAATCATGCTATTCTCACTATCACTCTCTGTAATCAAGCTGAAGAACCTTGAAATGTAAAGTCAAATGATCAAAGAGAAAAAAGAAAAGACAATATTTCCAAGCCTTCCAAGTCTCCAGCCTCCAAGTAGCAGAGTTACTTCCTTTCCCTCTGTTATTACAGCCCTCTTTGTATTCCTTTTATATCTTCTTTATATTCTAGGCTTAAAGAAAACAAAATTCTTAAATGGAGCAAAAAAAAACCCATTCCAATCCAGCATTATAAAAATAAGGAAAAAGATTTTAATCCATAGGTATAAAAAAAAAAAAAGAATATAAAAAGTAGTAGGAGAAAAACTAATCCATTCAATTTAAAGAATAGGAAACATTTGCAAAAGTTCCATCCGTAAAAGAAAATTAAAAAAAGGATAACACACTGTCTAATGTAGCTTAATTTCGCTGCTTGTTCTCTTCTGTTTTCAAATTTAATTTTTTTGGGGTAGTCTCTTTTATAATAATATTTCCTCACCAGATGGACACACTTTCTCTTTCCGTTTTCCTCCCATTCTAGAGCTGTCCCAACTTCAACAGCTTCAATGGCTGCACTTCTGTCACTGGCAAAAAGAGATTCTCCTGCATGAATCAGGGACATTGCGCTGTCCCTGAGATCAGCAGAATGTATTCTTCCTTGTCACTGTCTCTTCGGGATAGTTTAGGTCCAAAAGGACCATCCAGCAGCAAAAATATCGACTGCGATCCTGGAGCTCCAAGATTGCATGTCGTGTTGTTGCGACGTCAGATTCTTCCCCCCTTTTTTGGGGTGGGGTGTCCTGTTTTATTGTCTGCTCAAAGATGGCTGCACAAACTGGAGCAGCAGTGCAATGCAGTGTAACATGCATGGCAGAAAATATCCTTCCCATCAAGTTTTACTTTTTTTTATTACCTGCATATTCCACAACTTTTGGCAAGAAGAAGGAAGGAATAACAAACAAAACCAATCACGATTAATTTAACAATAATCCAAGCAACACAAGAATGAATCTAGCAATAAAGGGAAACAAATAAGAAGCTACAGCCGTTTCAGTAGAAATTTTTTTTAAAAAGACAGTAACTTCATGAACAAGTGTTCTGAATCTGGGCATGCTGTAATTGTGGTCTCTTTTTATTCACCACTCACTTGATCTTAGAAAAATGAAGTGCAGGCTTCTGTTACTACCTAGTATAGTTATCAATAGTCTGTTTTGGCATTCAGAAATGCAAATCCATTAATAGCAGACAATCATCACAAACAATATATGCAATTAATGAGACAGTAATATAAAAGTTAGGAGCAAATCATTACTTCTTCAGATGTTGAAATTGGTTACGGTAATTAACGTGGGACTTATGATTTAGCACAGAATTATTTAAACAGGTAATGCCAATTATGTTTTCTTGATTGAGGCTGCCTCATATTTAAATGTGTGTCTAGTCTGTGCATCAAGGTTTTTTATCTTATGTGTGGAAGTTGATGACTGGCTCAGATGATACATCTATTATAATGATGGACAAATCACTTCCTTCAGATCACTAGCAATGCTGTTCTAATTGTCTGTCAAGAATGCTGATTAATTGTTCTAAAAATGTGTGCACAAGTGATTTTTTAAAGCCTACCACTCACACAGGATTCATATCCAATAATACACCACAGGGATTGCAAGAACTATTCTTTTATGTAATAAGGACTGTCCTTCCTGCTGCTCCTAAAGGTAATTTTCTCCCTGAGAAAAATTGATATGCTTTATGTGATCCAGGTTTATAATAGGAAGCTTCCGTATAGTTTACATGAGTCATCTGCATAATTTAGGTATATAGGCGGATGCTACATAATCTCAGCCTTACCAATAATATCTGATTTAAATCATGTTTATCCAGTGTCATTCCTCATAACTCTATTGGGATTTCTTGTTTAACAAAGGTAATTGAGACTGGCATTTCCATTGCTAAGAGATGTGGTAAAGCATGTTGTTGTGGAACTGAATTTAGCAGCAGCAATCCCTGCAATTCATGCTACTATGGCTAAGTGAAATTCCCAGGTAGTTAAGGAATAACTTCATATGGCTACAACTTGTGACTTCCTTCTGGCTTCCCACAAGCAAAGTCAATGATAAAATTGCCTAGAATTTCCAAATCCTGGGCAGCTCACAAGCAGGAGGGATGGGGAGGGAGGGAGGGAGGGGGGGAGGGAGAGAGGGGGAGAGAAGGAGAGAGAGAGAGAGAGAGAGAGAGAGAGAGAGAGAGAGAGAGAGAGAGAGAGAGAGAGAGAGAGAGAAAGACTGTTGCCGTGAGTGTGTGGCAGGCAAAGGTTTCTGTGACACTGTGTGAGTGCATGAGAGCAGCATTCCCATGAATCAAAATTCAAATGCTTGACAATTGGTTCGTTCTTATGACCGTTGCTGCGTCCCAAGGTCATGTGACCCCCTTCTGCAATCCTCTGACAAGCAAAGTCAATGGGGAAGCCAGATTCACTTAGCAACCGGCTTACTAACTTATCAGTTGCAGTGATTCACTTAACACTCATTATTATTGTACTGGTCTCACGCCCTTCGGCAAACAAACTGTCTCCTGCTACAGATACATGTTTCAAATTTTGACGCAAAAGTCCAGAGCACCTGCTGCTATTTTTCTGCATCCCAGTTCCTCTATATAGTTGAGTTTCTTAGCCTTATTTCCACATCTGAGATATGGCTTTTTGGGTGCAATTCTTCCATGGAGACTATTTCTAGCCAGACTTCTTCGGACAGTAGATGGATGTACCTGGGTACCACTGGTTTCTGTCAGTTTTGTGCTAATAGCGCTGGACATCTTCTGAAGTCAAAGGGAAGTAAACTGTCAGGATTCCAAGAAACACCCCCAATGAAAGACAACTCCTAGGGTTGAGTTTCCTCAAAGTTTCACTTTATTAGAGATGTCATGTTGGCACATCTGGGAAAACCCGAATCTGAAACCTTCCAGTATGTGTGTTTCATTTGCTGTATCAAATTTCCTTTGGTTGACCACTGCATCTATGGTCTTCAGTGCTGCCCATTTCTTTGGGCTTATTCAAAAGAGCTTGAACAGTACATCTTGAAATCCCAGTCTGCTTTGAAATCTTTGCCTGGGAGAGACCTTGCTGATGCAGTATACCTACCTTTTGTCTTGTCTCTCTGCTCAGTTTTGGCATGGTGTATGACCTGTGTCTTGAAACTATCTTCTACAACCTCACTTCAGTAGCAGAGTTTGGCTGTTCCTCACCTACTTTTAAGCTTCCTACACAGCTGTTTCTGTTTCGGTTAATGACTGTGTTTCAAATTTCAGATGCAATTGATGATCATTAGCACCTGCTTGGTATAATTGATTAATCACACACCTGACTCTAATCCTACAAAACCCCTGACTCTGTGCAAGTGTAAGAACTGACACTGTTTTGAAGGCAAAGGGTGCTCACACCAAATATCAATTTGATTTGGATTTCTCTTCTGTTCATTAACATCCCCTTCGGTTAATTGATAAAAATAAACTATCAACACTTCTATTTCTGAAAGCATTCTTAATTTATAGCAGTTTTGCACAACTGCTTAACACTTTTGCACAATACTGCACTTCATTATCCCTGAGGAGGAGTAATATCCTCCTAGGAGTAATAGTAAGGAAGAGTATTGGGCATATTTAATTTTATCAAGGTTTTTAAAAGGCTAGCAAATTTATCTTTATTAGAATTACGCAGGGGTACTCATGTAGTTTCCCTAAAGAGAAACATTATGATCTTATGAAAAAATAATTGAAGCAGCACTGAAAATAATTAAGAATCCAGAGATATTAGAAATAATAAAACTTTGAAAGAGAAGACAAGTAGTACACAATAAGTACTTATAAGCAAGGAAATATTATCCACAACAAAGAAGCATATTAGATGGTGAAATCCTGGCACTTGTTTATTAAATAGTGACAGGATACAGATATATAGATATATATATGTGTGTGTGTGTGTGTGTGTGTGTGTGTGTGTGTGTGTGTTTTAAATATATATATTTAAAGTCCCTGGTATGCCCAAATATGGGAGGAAGATCACTACTTCCATTCTCTGTCCTTCGGCTCGTCACAAGAGACCATCCAGACAGAAACCCAATATTTTTTACTGTTGCCTTTTTGTTACATTTGTTATATTTGTGCTGATAAATAAATAGCTTGAAATAGATCTATACTAGTCTCCCTTTATTTATTTATCAGCCCAAATATAAAACACACACACACACACACACACACACATATATATATATATATATGCATACACATACACACACACACACACACACACACACACACATATACAGGATCGAAAGGTTTGTCTATATATTTTTCAAAAGTAAATCCATCACTCAAAGTAAAATATATATATTATTTGATCAAATTACAGTGTATGGCCTATTACATGATCTAGGAGGCTCCTAGTTCTATTCAGCAGAAATAATAACAAATAACATCCACAAGATACACCATTATTATCCCAAGTAAATAGGAATGGGTGATGATGACATGAAATCATTAGTTATTGGTACAGAGCAGAAAAGAATGGAGAGAAGGGCACATTTTTATAGACAGTTACAAATTGTGCCGAAGGAAAAAAGCAAAGAATTACAGATAGCCATTAAAGGGGTAAAGGGGATTGCAAAACAAAATGTCCTGAATTCTGAGGCATTGTCTGCAGAGAATCTACATTCAAAATATATTTTCTGTTACCAATCAAAATTTCACAAACCATTGCTATGTAAAATCTGCAAGTTAAATCATCTCATGAATTGCATTCATAGACATGTGTGTGTGAGAGAGAGGGGGGAGGGAGTGAGTGAAGGAGAGAGGGAGGGAGGGAGAGAGAGATTATGTCTGAAAAAGCAATTTTGGTTTTTGGACAGGTTCAATATTAACGATAACACACACACACACACACACAAACTGTGTATATGTAAAAATTCAACTGAAGGAAAGAAGATAAACTGAAATTACAACACAGGAAGTCTGACAAGCAGTGATAATATACATTATGAGATAATTAGCCATATGTTTTCCTGTAATTGCCTCTATCTCATTGTTTTAACATTAGAAAAAACTAAAGATTAAACTATTTTCTTCTGTGCTTTGCTTTTTAATAACATCTAGCTTCAGTTAACATGAGTGAGTCATGATACCAGGATACTTCCTGCAAAGACTGACATAGGGAAAGAAAAGTTGTATCTTATGCAAAACACACCAAGAGTACTTGAAATCTGCCCATTAAATTATTAACTTACCAGTAGCTAATTTGTTTCTGATGTGAAATCAAACTTATTTTAGTGTACTCCCAATACCAGAATACATGTTTCAGTTTCCTCATACCCCTAAATAAATGTGCTTTTTAACATACACAGAAAGATAACATGCATGTGAATGACCTCAGTATCACATCTGCCGATATAGACAACTGTGATGCTCATTGTATCTCCGTTAGTTAAATAACTTTTAAATAACTATTCTGCTATCTGGAAAAGTGCCAGGCTGGATAAAACCTTTAAAAAGCCCAGAGGGATCAGGATCTGTTTCAAAACTAGCCTAAATAGTCCACGTTTGCCTATATATTCACGTATTATCCATTTGTGAGAATTCTATTCCTGTTATTAAATTGGACCATGTTTTTTCTGGATTGAAAGTATTGTTTTTCGCCTCCTTAAAAATGCTGAAGCCAAACAAGTTTTGTAAATAGTTTATTAATGAAATATTTCAGCTGAAATAGCTACTCCTGTTTGTATCACTACTACTAGTTACTTAATTGGCATTCTACAGTAGCCTCAAACTCCTATTTATTATCCTATCCAATATTGGGCAATGATTTCCTTTTTCCCCCACTTTGGGCTCTATCCCTCTCCAAGATGATCTGGGGCACCCTATGCAATAAAACAGAGAATTCATGAGATTCGTGCCTAGCAATACTTTATGCTGTAATGTTCTGTCTACATGCATTTTATGTCAACTGGAAGTGTGTGAAAGGGAAACTTTTATTGCATTGTAAGAATCATGCATTAATTATAAAAAAAGTTAACATGATCAACATGTGGATTAATTTATAGTTATTTGCAAGTATAGAGACATAAGCTATTCTACATGCATGTAGAAAACTGAGTATGATATAAAAATGCTTTGTTTAACAAAGATAGACTTAAAATCCTTGGAGTTGAGTTAGATGCCTGGTGGCTTCATGGATGCATCCATGCAATTTTCTCAACAGAAATACAGGATTTCTTCACTTCTTAATCTAGTCCCCAAAGATATTAAAATTTACCATTAAAGTTCTGCCAGATGATCTGTAAAAGTTCCTTTCACTACTTGCAAAGTAATTGTTTTATTCATTTATGTATCCAAATGAATACAAGACTGAGATTAACTGGTCTTACTCAGAAAACAATGAGTTAGTTAGCATCTCATACAGATAATCATTCCTTAATGTTAAGTTTAATGGAGCAAAATATTGAGAATATAGAATACAATTAAGATAATCATTCCTTTGTCTTCCTGTCATTTTCTGCAACGTTCTATACAATTTCATTACTATAAAAGCTAAGCAATGCACATTTGGCTGGGCAACATTTCAGAAATAATTTGGAAAAAATGCTTTGGAGTGCATAAGTGTGTGAATACAGTCACTATCTACATTTTGAAGTCCATTTGTCCTGGAGTCACACAGCCGCTTAAGAAAGGGCCAGATAATTTAAATTCGTGCTTTTTTTTAAACCTTTCTCTACTGAATTGAATTTTTAAGATAGGCATTATTTGTTTTTCTGGAGACATTCTATACTGACCTGTATACATCTTACACCTGCATATATACATATGCATAAATATTCTATTTTGCAATTATATTTTTACAGGGCTATTCTCAAATGTACCTTAAAGGATATTTCCGTTGTCATGGTGAATCCATGGGTAATGACCGGCTCCTCTTCAGCAGTTCGGCCTTTCCAGCAGTCCAGCTCAACACAGCGGCAGCCAGACAACAGCACTTGACGATACATCTCTACGGAAGAGTTGCCGGCTAGCTGTCCAGCTAAAAAACAAAGAAGAAACTGAATCAAGGCAATCCATTCTGGGCTAATGGACCTAAGACACATTGTCTTAAAAATATAAAAGTCTGCATCACCTATTTTTCCTAGTGGCAAAAGACAAACTGATAAATAGATAAAATTAAATGCACTCTTCTAAGGAACAAAGATAGAAAAAGACATAAGGGGCAAAATGAAATTAAAAATTAATATTCGAACTGTTTTGAATGTTTCTATTTTTTAAAATGCTTAAGAACACATTTGACTACACATTTTGGTGGCTTAATAAGAAACATTACAGAGTTATACCCAGTAAACAAAGAATGAAAGGCTCTTTGTGTTATTTAATGGAATAGCAAATCTAATTTCTGAAAAGATGCGCTCATGCCATTAAAGATCAGGCAAGATGACTGCAATAGAATAATCTCTTTTAAAAAAAATGTTATCAAGTCTACATAGTTTGAAAAAGGCTGCAATCCCTTCTAACTCCTCAAAGAAGTTAATCAGACCTTCAAATCTTTCCTCATCCCCTGGAATTTTATATGCAACTATTTAAGCTTAATTTAAGTGGGACGTGGTGGCTCAGTGGCTATGACACTGAGCTTGTCGATCAGAAAGGTTGACAGTTTGGCGGTTTGAACCCCTAGCATCGCGTAACGGAGTGAGCTCCCGTTACTTGTCCCAGTTTCTGCCAACCTAGCAGTTTGAAAGCATGTAAAAATGTAAGTAGAAAAATAGGAACCACCTTTGGTGGGAAAGTAACAGCGTTCCGTGCACCTTTGGCATTTAGTCAGGCCACATGACCACAAAGACATCTTCGGACAGTGCTGGCTCTTTGGCTTTGAAACAGAGATGAACACCCCCTTCCCCCTAGAGTCAGGAACGACTAGCACATATGTGCGAGGGGAACCTTTACCTTTACTATTTAAGCTATTTTATAATAGCCAATTGCACACCTAAATGGGCTTTACTTACCCAATCTGATACTTCTTCAGAAATTAGTGAGACAGGTTTTATGGCCTTCTTATTGAACCAATCACTGTTTAATGATAATATGTGTCCAGCCAATAAACAACTGATTAAATGAAGTTTAGCTCATCCACAAATCCACAATGGTACACTTAAGGAAATAAACATCTTATTCCTATATAGTAAATATTATCTGTTACATATTTACCTTGTGTCTTCAGCTTAAACTGCAAATTTTAGTAAGACAACAAAAATACCTACAAAAAGAGCTAAACTTCTAGAATTGTAGTGAATGCTACTAGCTTTATTTCCAAAAATCTGCTACAATGTCCAACTGTCAATGAATACTTCAGCTTCAACCACAACAACACAGGAGCACACAATAGATATAAACTTATAGTAAACTGTTCCAGACCTGATTGCAGAAAATACGACTTCAGCACCAGAGTGGTCAATGCCTGGAATGCACTACCTGACAATGTGGTTTCTCCCGCAAAACCCCAAAACTTTAATCTTAGACTGTCTGCTATTGACCTCACCTCATTCCTAAGAGATCTGTAAGGGGCGTGCATAAGCGCATTAATGTCCCTATCATTCCTGTCTTAATATTCCCTTGTATTTGTTTTCATTTCATGTATTCATAATCATGTTTATACTTATATCTGTTATCTAATTCATGCTTGATGAAATAAATAAAGTAAAAAAATACTGTCAAAGAAAAAAATTAGCTTGAGTTGTAACGTTCTTGAAAGCCACTTTGAATAGTGGAGAATCAAAGTAAAGTTGCCGTCTCCCCCCCCCCCCCGAATACTGTTCAGGTACCAAGCCTGACACTAGGACTTTAACCGGTTTTCCTTTTTTACAGACCAAAAGGGTCCTCAGGATTTTGCTAAATTATAACCGTATCCATCATCAAGCAGAGTGGTGACGTAGAAATGAAGATGCTCGCCTCCCATTCGTAAGGTTGAGAGGCAGTGACAGATCAGGGTGCAAAGAGAAAATATCAGCTGAGAATTCCATGTAGGCGTCAGGAAGGGTTCTGGCCAGTAAATGCTCAGCTCCATTCAGTTGCCCTGACTCCACCCCGAATCAAGGAATTACAGGGTCGTAAAAAGAAAAAAAAAAACGTATCCAGTCTATCAGCATTGATAATGCTGGATGGAAGGACTGAAGCTCTACTTCACTAACAACTATAGGTGAAAATATTTTCTATCGATAGGAGATAGATGGTGGAGGGCGGGGAGAGGCAGATGAGCATCAAAATCTAAACACTGAATCACTTCAGATTCAATACCAGACTCTCTGGCATTTGTTCCTTAACTTGTTCCTTTGGTCATCCAAACAGACAGAAAGGTACTTGGCTAATAGGAGACTAAAGCCTTTTCATAGGATAGCAGCTTCATTATCCATGATCAAGTAACGGGAAGAGATTCTGTATATCCTTTCTAGCCAAGAACGGGCAGGATCTGAAGCTGAATTAGACACAAGAGGATGCTTGCTAGCTGGGAGCTGAAATCCAAGGAAATTATTTTTAATTATTAGAAAGGGTAGTACAATATGGAAACTGAAAAGCACTTATGGGAATAGTTTTGTGCCTCTAGTGCTTGCTTAGCTTTGAAGCCCAAAGAAGTCAGCAGTTATTGTCATCGGTTGAGAGATATTAGGAGGCACCAGAGGAACAAACCCAAAGGGATCTGCCAACCAATACAATACTGGAGAATTTGTGATATTCACCCATATTGATACACTGAATCATTTCATTACATAGCTTAGTTTTTCACACTTTAAAACATCACGTCTGTACTAATGAAATTTGGAAACATGTATACAAAATGCTTTTACTCCAGCATTGTTGAGAGAAAGAGGGAAAACCAAAATGAAACCTTTAGGGAGCGGAAGATAAAACAAGAGAGAGACAAAGATTAGAGACACAATTTTTTTGGTGTATAAGACGCACCTCCCCCCCTTAAAAGAGGGAGAACATTTGGGTGTGTCTTATACACTGAATGTAAACCCCCCCCCTTTGGCCTCTGCCTCCCAGCAATTTACCTCCTTGCAACAAATGGGGAAAAATGGGGCTTGCGGAGGCAGCAATAGGCTATGGCAATCCCTGCAGCCAGAAACAGCTGATGATTGGGAGGCCCATGCTGAACTTGAAAGTGAAACTTGCTTTTGCTGCAGGAGGCAAATTGCTGGGAGGCAGAAGCTATTTGCTGTTTGCTGCAAGGAGGTAAGTCAATAACTATTTTTTAAAAGACTGCTTTATTATTGTTCTAGACAACTTAACAAAATGAAGCTTTTTAAAATAAATGCTTGATCTGAAGAGGCCCAGTGCTATGTTATCTCCTTTTAAATAGCAGAGAATAACTATACTTCCAGAAAGCCACATCAATTTTTAACAGCATATGTACAAGTATAGTCTGAAATGTAACACCATAGTGTATATCGTCAGTACTGTTTTCTGTTTGTTGCAAGGAGGAAAATTGCTGGGAGGCAGAGGCAGATTCCCCCCCCCCTGTTTTCCTCCTCAAAAGCTAGGTGCGTCTTATACTTAGGAGCGTCTTATACTCCGAAAAATACGGTACTTCTCTGCTTTCCTAAATACTATGATATTAGCAGGGTTTTTTTTTTGGGGGGGGGGTTGCAACATGGAGGGGTGCTGAGAAATCCAGCACTGCAAAAAGCATGCAGAGAGGATACTGTAGGTAAGATCAGACACCATGAATTCAGGGTGCAGGAAATACAACCTTCTTGCAGTCCTCAAGGTGCAGTTTTGTGCAGGAAGCCAGCAGGAATTATTACCATCCATCGTCTGCGTTTTCCCCTGTAACTGCTTTGTGTGCTTTCAGAGAGAAAGAACCTTTGTGAAGAAAGCTACCCCTCTCCTTACTCTACATGAATATCTCCTTCTACTTGGAGATAAAACGCTCTTTCAATCATCTCCTACATACCATGCCTTTGGGGTAGAATAGGAGGCTCCAAAGATTAGTGGCACCATCTAACCTGCAGTCTAGAGACCTACCACCCAGATACAGAGAATCAATTCTGCAGGATAGCTCTGCATCACTTTACACAATGGGGACAGGAATGCAATGACAGAAGAAATAGGCCATATAAAACATTTCTTGTGCAGGAAAAAAAAAACCCTAAGGACTCAAGAAGACTCTGGTGAGACTATTGCTACCATTATCACCACTATGTCTCTTGTGAAGCATGCACCTTTGCATTCAGCTCAGAAATTATTCACGTTTCACAAGCATTTCCGTCAATTTGCAGGCTGTCCAAAATAGTAAAAAAAGAAAGAAAGCTTTCCAAGGCCGCCCTGCTTGTCTCATGGCAACAATTTTGTGGGGTGAGGGAGCATAGATTTTTAACCTTGCTTAAAAAAACTGGACAGAAACTTTTTAAAAAATCTTTATTGTTTAGATGTTTAAATGATCCCGTTAAAGGTGCCGCCATTCTAAAAATGACTACTATTGTGCAGGGGAAAAAAATCAATCATGAAAAAGCCTCTTGGCTGAACGGTGTACAAGAATGGACTCATTTTTATGCTCTTCAAGCAATTATCAGAAATGCAAATTTTGCAGCTCCCATTCATGGATGTCCATGAAACGTGATGATAATAAACTATGTTGCTTTTGATAATCCTCATACATACTGCCAAAGCACATACTGATTTCGTCAATCCCGCCTAAAAATAAATTGCTGCCTACTATTTGCTAATGCACACACTGAATCACCCACTCCATATTTGGGGAAATCTTTAACAATGAATAAAACTGAAAAAGGTATCCGTTCCCTCAGAAGGCATGAATCTCTGTAGTCAAGTCCCACAATAAGTTCCTACTGAAGTGATATAAAACTTTAAAAATGGGGCAATAGTTTAAGAGAGAGAGAGAGAGGGAGGGAGGGAGGGAGGGAGAGAGAGAGAGAGAGGGAGAGAGATAAAGCCACCATTTTAATATTGACCTTTTTCACGTATGAAAACTTGAAAATGTCAAAATAAAAAAATAATGGAATTAAATATTTAAGTCAAAATTTAGATCTAGAGATAATTCACCAAGGAGTTAATGTGGAGAATATTTAGTGGCTTACATACAGCCAATCAGAATAGAGCTGGAAGAGAACTTGGAGGGGTTCTAGTCCAACCCCCTACTCAAGCAGGAGACCCTATACCATTTAAGGCAAATGCCTGTCCAGTCTCTTCTTAAAAGCCTCCAGTGATAAAGCAGCTACAACTTCTGGAGGCAAGCTGTTCCACTGATTAATTGTCCTCACTGTTAGGAAGTTTCTCCTTAATTCCAGGTTGCTTCTCTCCTTGCATAGTTTCCATCCATTATTTGTGGTCTGCCATCTTAACATGGTATTTTTTATCACTTTTCAGAAACAGGTGGATAAACTTGTAATTAGATGAACAAATTACAAGTACAAAAGTTACAATAGTTTTTGTAATGTCATCTAATGGTTGTTATCGTTATACTCACTTTTCAAGAATACAATGTCCCTAAACTGTAACACTACAAAGGCATCAGAATCTTCAGGCTTTCTGGACTGGACCTCTGCCTTGTACCTATCATGTAAATGAAGGAACCCTACTGAACCCATTAAGTAAATGTCAGGCTCTTCTATAAAGAAAGCGATCCTGTAGCACATTGATGGCGAACCTATGGCATGCGTGCCCAAAGTGGCACACACAGCTATGTCGTCTGGCACACGCAGCTTTGCCTGTTTGTCTTCCGGATTTCTGGCTTGCATGTGTGAGTTATGATCAGCTGTCTTTTGTGTCTGTGGCAATGCCAAAATCCAGTGTGTACATGTGCACTGGCCAGCTGATTGTAGGTGCACATGTGTGCCAGAAGCCAGAAGTTTAGCTTTTCTGGAGCACGATCCCTTTGTCCGTATGGCAATGCCGAAAACCAGCATGTGCATGCATGCCAGCCAGATGATCATTGGGCACCCGAAAGTTCAGCTTTTCCGGAGCACGGCCCCAACGAGCGCACACACATAAGCGCAACGTTCGCCATCACTGCTATAGCACATTCTCCAACCTACCTATTAAAGCTCCAACTATCTTGGAGAAATCAGTAAGTAAAGATAAAGAAGGGTGGATCTTTTATAGCTTTTACAGCTTGAGGCTTTTAGCAGTTCTGTCCTGACTTGGATCCAATCTTGGATCTCTAGCTAAGTATCTATATACTACTAAAACTCTTCTCCTGGCCTTTAACTGGGTGAAATGGTACAACATAGGGCAACCGTTTTTGAACCGAGGCACCTCACATGGGCTACCTTACAAAATGCATCCAAAATCTGGGGGCCATGGCTCCTGAAGGAACGAAACCTGGGAAAGTTGTTGCTGTTTCAGTGCAACTAGCTGCCTCTGCGCTGCTAGGCTACTGCTGGAGTCACCTGGTTTTCATTTTTACTGTTCCGTGATAGTTCCTCACCCAGCCTCACAATCCCACACTCCCTTTCCTTACCCAGGAGCAGCTACTTACCAGCTTGCTAGGAAGGAAAGAAAGGGAGGTGGAGATTTCCAATGATTCCCACAAGGAAACTGAATGGAGAAATCCAACAAGAAGTTGGAAGCTGTTCTTGCTCCCACTGCTTTTTTTTTGCCTTGGTCAATCTGTTTCTCCCTTTACCTAAGTAAATATCTTTGAAACAATGATCGAACAGGACCTGGGTTGTTTCATTTGTAAGTGTTACTGGAATCTTACACGACGTTTTGCAGCAGTCATAACGTTGACTTTCAACTACAATTTTTAATAAATAGTTTTATTGCTCCAGGTATTTGATTTTTTTTTTGCTGCCCTTGTTTTAGCTCTTATCTAGAGCAAATGACTGAATTCCAATGGGTCAATGCATTGCATATTTTCATGATTAAAAACAGTTTCCCTCAACACTTGAGAAGTCAGATAGTCACAATGAGTTTCTCTCTAGTGCTAGTAAACATTTGCTTGCATAATGTTGCATCTCACACTGTGTTGTATGCATAGCCATCAAAGAAACAGTTCTGCGTATCGGTTTTCTGATTAAATATCCCCTGACATTAATAGTGGGCTGACACAATGCTACAGTCAATTTCAAGATATGTACATGGCCAATTTTAAGATATGTGCCTGAAAGTAAAGTAACTGGATGTGATATCATGAAAAGATCGTCGTATTGTTATCCCATGTTACATGCTGACATTCAGCAACTCATGCTTTCCTAGCAAGCTTTACTATGGCAATCCTAAAGCAATTGCAGGGAAAAATATGTTTGTAGTTTATCAGCTACAGAAATCATAGCATGCAATAGCTGTGTTTGGCTTTTAAAAAGGATGTATGTACGTTGAACTGTAAAAAGCTTAGAAGAGTGTGCCTTCTTAATCACACAGATAAATGATAATTGTTCTTGAGCTTTTGGCACTGCAATACGAGATGCTATATAGTCAGTCCTTCATTGTGACAACAGTACTAAACTAAGCTGATAGGTAGGAGAAATCTATAGCAAAACCGAGTTCCAAATTAAAGGCTGGAGGCTATATGAGGGAGGTAGGGATTGAAAAGCTACTCCTCCTGTTTTTTGCCATCTAGATGACAGATCAAGTATAGCTTGAAATATCTTGAAATTGATTTTCTTTTTTTTCTCCTGATAGATGGTAGCTTTGGATTATATAGAATATTATTTTCCTAAATGAAAGTAACCACTGCAGTGACGTGCGGTGAGCTTTATGGCTGGTGAGGCAGCAATTTT